>NC_050577.1:299219473-299386378 GCF_011100635.1 Trichosurus vulpecula
CTGTGCCTGTCCATAGATTGATTCCTGGATGCTGATAATTGACTGTACACTGAGTCATGACCACATTTGATACTTACTGACCTTTCTAATACGTATCCTAGACATAGTGTTTTGTCTAACAAGACATTAGATGAGAAGCTACATAAAGATTGCTTGTTAGCCCTGACCCATAGTTAACCACACCTTCTAGTAACACCACCACCCCCCCAGGCTATTTCCCAGTGAACTCTGGGTAAGATACCTGTGCAGTAGATAGAAAAAGTGTATGTTCTTTTAAGAACTGACAACCCCTCAACCACTCCTTAATCCCACCCCAAAACACCTAATTGACATGTTTCACCCCCAAATCTCGTATTTAAGCTCTCCCTGTACCTCTCTAAGGCTGCAGATTCCCTAAGAACTCTTGCCCACCGTAAAGCATAATGAATCTTTGCCACCTTGACTTAAAGAATGCTTGAGATCGTGAATTCATTCCGGAAGGTCCTCTGTCCCCATGGCCCCCTCCTCCCATTGGTGAGCTCCTCTCAGAACCCATTTGAGGAAGTACCCAGACCAGTCAAGCTCACCACTTTCCTTCTCCCAGCTCTGCTCCTGACTCTCAGGTCTTCCCCACCATGCTCCCACGTGGGCACATTCTCTCTGTAATCCCTACTTTTCAGCTCCCCCTCCTGGCTGTGCTCCCAACTCTCTCTGGACTTCATCATCTTGACTCAGCTGCCTTCTCACCCTGGAACATCCCCCTGCCAAGCCAGCCCTCCTTTCCCATTCATCAGTTCCTTCCAGGGCCCCCATTATGAGGACCAGCCCAGGCCAGCCTTGTGTCAGCCCCTTCTGGTTATACTTCTGACTTCCCAGGTTCCACCACCATGACCCCATGCAGATACCTTTTCCTTCCCTCTCTATCCCCCCTTCTCAGCTTCCTTTTATGTGTTTTCTTTCCAATTCAAATGTAAGCTTCTTGAAGGCAAAGACTGTCTTCCTCTCAGCTTCTATTTGTATTTTCAGGCCTTAGCATATTGCTTGGTATACAGTAAGCACTTCATAAATGCTCCTTGACTTGACCAAAACACCAGTCTCTGGCCACAACTCTCATAAGCGCTGTCTCATTCTATTAGAATATAAGCTCCTTGAGGGTAGGGACTGTCTTGCTTTTTGAATTTATATGCCTAGTGCTTAGCATTCAGTAAGTGCTTCTTAAATGTTCACTCATCAGTTCAGGAAAAATTCTCCTATTCCAATACATTTTCAATTTTTAAACATAAATGGATGCTATTTTTGATAAAAAAAAACTTTTTTTGCATCTGTTGATATTATTAATGGCCCTGGCAGCAAGGTGGGCACCCACCAGCTGACCTTCATGGTTTGTGGTCATTGTCCATTGCCCACGTGATCTAGGCTTAAGAGACCCACCAGGATCTCAGCCATCCTTAGAGCCAAAGGGCTGCCTTAGGATTTGGGGTCTGGAAAGCTGCCTTCCCTCTCAGTCTCATCCCAATTCCATCACCGTTCTCTCTCCAGGTGTTCAAGGTAGCAATGACTTTCTTGGGCCCCGGAGGGGACTTCCCTCATCTGTAAAATGGTGCTATTATTATCACTTACCTCCCAGGGGTGTTGTTAAGATCAAGTGAGATACCATTTGAAAAGTGCCTGGCACACGGTACCTGGCACATAGTAGGCACCCTGTAACATTTAGACATATTAAGAAATGCTGCTTAGGTGGCACAGAGATAATCTAGTACTGTTTTTATAATTTCTCCTTTAGCTCAAGCATTGGTTAATTAATCATTTTTTAAAAATCACAAGTAGAGCCATATCTCCAATTCTTATTATTTTATGGTACTAACCCATCAAAATAAGCATTTATTAAGTGCCTGCTTCAGTGAGCTCAGCTCTGGGTTGGAAGCTGGAGCTATCAGCACAGAAATGAAGGCCTCTGCTTTCCAGGCATCCGTTCCAGGTTAATGGAATCTACACAGTTTCTGCCTTTCTGATTTCCCCGGAGCCTCTCTGCACATGGGAATACGATTGATTTCTGGGAGCATTTCGAGGGCATTAGCTTAGAGAAGACTGGGCAGGGGAGACATTCCTCTCTTCTATGTTCCGTCTCCACCATCAGAATAGAAGACCCTTGGGGGGAAACCTGTCTTTTTTTCATTTTTGTATTCCCAGCATTTAGAACGCGGCATAATAAATGCTTCTTTATTCGTCATTTAATGCATTCAGACTCAATGCTGGTCCTCTGTTTAATAAAGGGCTGTCAGTTGGAAGAGAGAATCAGTCTTATTCTGCTTGGCCCCGTAGGCACAACCAAGAGCAATGGCAGGGTGGGGGGTGGGGAACTGCAGGGAAGCGACTTAGGTTTGATGTCACGGAAGGACAGCCTTCCCAGAGCGGGTCGGACTGGATCCTGTGCTCTCCACCCTGCCCCTGCAGAGGCTGAATGACCACAGGCAGGGAAGGTGTGCTGGAGAGGGGACTGCTGTTCAGGCAGGCGTACACCATGGAGACTGGCTAATCTGACCCTTCCATTGGGCAGAAGAGGAAATGAAAACACGAGGAAGTCAAGAGACTTGCCCAAGGTGACATTGGGGGTGTCAGAGGCAGGATGTGAGCCTTGTCATCTTCTGATTCATGAGGCTTGGGTTATGAATAACAGGCAGTCATTTAGTAAGCAAATGTGCACTCCTTAAGAGCCTATTTCTGGGCCAGGTCTGTACACTCTGAAATCCTTGAGGAGCTACAAAAATGTGTTTAAAATTTGTGTGTGTGTGTATAAATATGCACATGTGTGTATATGTAAACAAATACATATTCATATGTCTGTATTGTTAACTATACACACATGCAAATACATGTATGAAGGAATTGGGATTTGGCCAGCATGGGGAACCACCACAGAATTCTCTCTGCCTATGCAGATTGTGACCCATGTGTGACTTGGTGGGGAGCCCTTTGGAGTTGTCTCAGACAGCCCAAGGAACAGAACTTGGTGAACCCCAACACTGGGGTCAGCAGCTCTCGAGGAGGAGCACAGCGGATTGCTTTTCGGGACGCTGTCCAGATTTGCCATAGCTTTCCTTCCAAAGAGTCAATGTCTTTTAATTTCATGACTGCCGTTGCCATCTGCAGTGATCTTTGAGCCCAAGAGTATAAAACCTGGCATTGCTTCCATTTCTTCTACCTCTATTTGCCAGGAAATGAGACCAGCTGCCAAAATCTTAGGGCTTTTTGATGTCAAGCTTCAAGCCAGCTTTTATACGCTCCTCTTTCACCCTCAACAAGAGATTTCTTCATTCCTCCTCACCTTCTGCCATCAGACTAGTATTATATGCATAACTGAGACTGTTGCTATGTCTCCTGGAAACCTTGATTCCAGCTCTCGATTTGTCCAGCCTGGCATTTCACAGGATGTATTCTACACGTGAGTTAAATAGATAAGGTGAGAGTCTACAGCCTTGTCATACTCCTTGCCCAGTCTTAAACCAATCACTTGTTCCATGCTCAGGTTCTAACTGTTGCTTCTTGGCCCACATATGGGCTCCTCAGGAGACAAGTAAGGTGAGGACTTGTCACGTTTTGTTGTGATCCACACAAAGACTTTAAGGTCGTCAATGAAGTAGAAGAAGGTGTTTTTGTGGAACTCCCTTACTTTCTCCATAATCCAGCGAAGGCTGGCAATTTGGTCTATATAGGTGTATATACACATACATAAATGTATGCATTTTAAGTATGTGGGTATATATGTATGTGTTTGTATATTCAGATACATACCTACACACACAGAGACATTACAGTCTATACATGTGATTTGATAACTCCTTCTATTAACGTAGTTGGTACCTTCTCTATAGCTCGGAGCCTTAGACAGTTGCCTGAGGTCCTAGGAAATCAAGTTACCTACCCAGGGTCACGCAGCCAGTCTGTGACATTTGAACTCAGGTCTTCCTGACTCTGAGATCACCTCTCTATTCATTCTCCTGCGCTAATGTGATGGGTAAACAGATTGGCGTCTGAGGTAGGAGCAAACAGCTGGGGAGATCAGGCCAGGTTGCCTGGACAGGCCGGCATATGAACTGAGCTTTGAAGGACTGACCCTAACGGGGAGAGGCAAAGAGGGAGGATGTCCCAGGAATGAAGGGAGGGGGAATGCCATCTGCTCTGGGGCTGGGGGCTTTCGTGTCTCGCCCACCAGCTGTGCTGCTTACAACAAAAACCATGGCCTCTGTGACGAGCTTCTCCCCAATGGCAAATGGATGCTGCCCTCACTAAGAGGAGGCACTGAGATTTCCAAAGCAGCATCAGGAGAAAAGGAGCTCATGCCAGGCACAGAAGAAAGATACACCAGGGGCTCTGCTCAGCAGGAGGGCCGGGTTGCCACAGCAACCAGCTACCTCCCAAGTCCACTCATTATCTGGCTTTTGAATCAGGTTTTTTCAAGTGTACAACTTACAGCATCCTTGGTTCCCCCACCCGCCTGCCCATCTTCTGTGGGGGAGGTTATTCAGAGAAGGTCCCAAGTCATTTAAGTAAGAGCTGGAGAATGGAAGAACCAGGGAGGGATCTCAGCGGGGCACCCAGTCCAACCCCATCAATTTACAGATGAGAAAACTGAGGCATGGTGACTTGCCCAGGGTCACAGAGGCAGTAGGTGGCAGAGGCTGGTTTTGAACTCAGATCCTCTGATTCCAGAGGCAGCTTGATGCTATTAGACTATCCTGTCTCCTTTCAAAGCAGATGGAGGATGGGGAGGGTGGCAGGGGAGGGGGTCCCTAGTCAGTCAAGTTAATTTGTGAGAGTTGGAAGGCCTGAGCCTAAATTTAAACTTGTGACCCACTAAATGTGTGACCCTGGGCAAGTCATTTGGTCCCATCTGGGTAACAGTTTGCTTCTCAGTAAAAGCAGCATCAGTATAAAAGCAGCATTTGACTGCTTGCTCAAGACCAGGGACATTAGATCGACTTTCTGAGTCCAGAAAAGTTAGATTTGCTTGTGAGGGAGCCATCCCAACCTCCCATTTCTCTCCTCTGAGGCCTTTGCCACAACCAAGCCCTGGAGAAAAGTACTGCCCTGCCCCCACCATTGTCCTTGACATCCTATAAGCAGAAATTAATTTGTCTGAGGGCAAGTAATGGGACACTTGCTAGCTGTGTGACCCTGGGCAAGTCACTTTACCCTGTTACCCCATCAAACGAGCCAGAGAAGGGAATGACAAACCACTCCAGTATCTTTGCTGAGAAAACCCCAAATGGGACCACAAAGAGTCAAACATGGCCAAACAACAAGTCATGGGAAGAGTTCATTTGGGTTTGTGGGCATTTCGAGCTGAGGGCCTGGTGAGTCATTTTGCCAATCCTACCCCACCCCCCAAAGGTGGCAGGGGCAGATCTCCAGCTAGAAGAGCATCTTCCCTGTTGCCCTTTAGCCTTGCAAAGCCTCCTTCACCGGCATTTTCTTCCTTCAGGGCCACCGATCAGTAAGTATTGACCCCATCGATTTTTCCCCCTTCGTAGGGCGGTAATTTCAGAAAAAGGAAGGTCAGGCGCAAGCTAGAGCTTATTTCCCAGGGAACCTGGAGGGTGCTAAACGGGAGAGCTTCCTGTGTGCAGTCCACCTCCCCAGGGCACATACATCGCTAGTACACGAGGATCCAGAGGAGAAAGGGAGCTCAGGGGCCACCTGATCCGACCCCCTCATTTTACACATGGGGAAACTGGCTTCGGGAGGGAAGTCACCTGTCCAGAGTTACACAAGGAGAACCTCCCGGTCCGGAGCTGAACCGGGGTCCCCTGGCTCCAGGCCCATGGCCCTGCTGTCCCTCTGTCTTCAGTTCATCTTCATTCAGCACTTGAATTTGCAAATGAGAGTCTTCATCTCATCTGAACCTCACAACAGCCCCATGAAGTAAGTGCTGACATGATCCCCACTCTACACAGACCCTGAGATACAAGGCAACTGTTTCTCCCTGTTTGACAGCCTGCTTCCCGGGCATTACTATCCACAAGCTCTAAGACAGGAACACAGGTGTTCATCAGAGTCATGCACTGCCGCCATGGAGGAGATCCTATGTGGAGCCTGAGGGGATGAGGGCATCCCTAGAGTCCATGGGGTCCTCCTGATGCTCCTATTTACAGATGACATCGTGCGGATTGTATTGTCTCACATTAGATCCTTTATCACTTCAGAGACTTTGGCCTGACTATCCACACAGGAAAAACCAAGTGGATGAGAATGCTCAGCATCTAGTCATTAATATGCAGTTGGAGGGACAATGTCCGTGAGTGTGTGTGTATGTGTCATACATATACACATATATGCTTATATATATACATGAGTTAACATTTGTAAAGTGCTCTGTAAAATGTAAAGCACTGTATAAACACGAGCGATGATAATGATGGCTCACTTACCATGTGCCTGGAACTGTGCTAGGCACAAGCATTATCTCATTTGATCCTCATAACGACTAGCAAGGTAGATGCTGTTACCACCCCCACTTTACAGATGAGGAAACTGAGGCAGAGGTTCAGTGACTTGCCCAGGGTCACACAGCCAGTATAGGTCAGAAGCAGAAGCCTAACACATTCTTACTGAATAGAATAGGTCATAGGGTCATAGACCCAGGGGAAGAAGGGGCCTCAAAGGCTGTCTAGTCCAGCCCTTCATTTTACTGAGCTGAAGATCACACAGGGAATTCTGGAGGTAACATTTGAACCTAGGTCCTCAGACTGAAGAGTCAAGGCACTTCCTGCTGTTCACATCGATCTTTGTGTTTGGGGGTCCTTCAGATGAAGCCCACAGACGATGCTTCTTATCAGCTATACGGCGCCAGGGGCTCACCAGGGAGTGCCAAGCACACACTGGATCCCTGCTTGTGTCCCCAGAAACCTAAAGGTCCTCAATGCCCAGGCCCTCTGCACCTAACAAGAACTCTGCACACGCACACATTCACAAGCGCATGCACACTCACACCCATGCGCATACACACACACACACACACTCATGTGTGCAGTCTCAATACCTAATACATACATTCACACACTGCACATCCACACACTCACACTCATGCTCACACACACATGCATACACACTCATGCTCACACTCGTGTGCAGTCACACCTTATACGCACATTCGCACACTATACAAACACACACACTCACGCTCACACACATTCATGTGTGCAGTCACAACACCTTATACGCACATTCACACACACTATACAAATACATTCAAATCACGCTCACACACACACACTCATGTGTGCACTCTCAATACCTTATACATTCACACACTGCACATCCACGCACACTCACACTCGTGCTCACACACATGCACACACACTCATATGTGCAGTTACAACACCTTATACGCACATTCACACACACTATACATATACATTCAAACACACACTCACGCTCACACACACACATTCATGTGTGCAGTCACACCTTATATGCACATTCACACACACACTATACATACACATTCAAACACACACACACACACACATGCTTTATACACCATCCATATATCTACACACCACACACCCACATACCAGACACACACACTTCTCACCCACACCGAAATATACACACCACACACGTTCATTCACACATATATTCACACACCATACACACACACACACACACACACACACACACACACACAATCAGAGAGAATCCAAAGCTGGTTCTCTTGAATTTCATCTGCTCACAGAACCCAGCATCCATTCAGCTGCAGCCTCAGGGCACCCCCCCCCCAGCACCTCCCCCTTCCCGGCCCCCCCCACCCGGGCCAGGCTGATGTGATGATCAGTTTTCTGGAATGTTCCCTCACATCTCAAAGCTTACGTGGTCCTGAGCTCATTCCAGGAAACATTTAGGTCACTTGGTGACGTTCCCTTGCTTCCCTCCACCCCCACAAAACACAGCTGAATCACTCAGGCTATTTTTAGGTGTTTCCCGGCTTCCTCTTCATCTTCTTGGGTCCCCACAGATCTCATCCTTTCTCCCCTCTGTCAGGGCCTGGCGAGGCATCAAATGCCCCTGAGAAATGTTCCTGGGAGCAGGTATTTCCTACTTCCCTGGGATCCCCAGGGCTGGATCAGCGGTCCGCTCTGGGGTTGGCAAGGCGGCTGACTTTCCTTGTTGTTGGGTCGCTGTGAAGTCCTTCTGGTGAGTCTCTCTCCCTGCGCTGGGGGGCAGCCTTCACTCCGCTGCCAAAGTCATCTCCTGAATGACTGTGTCACCTACACTGCCCAGCAGAATCCAGCAGCCCCCTTGAGCCTCCAGGATCAAACACCTTCCTGATGTTTTAGACCTTTTCCCTGCCACACACTCTCTGATCCCACCATGTGGGCCTGCTTGCCCTTCTGTACATGGGACACCCCATCTCTAGTCTTCATGCCTTTGCATTGGCTGTGCCCCATGCCTAGAACACTAGCCTCCTCATCTCTGCCTCTTGAAATCCCTAATTTTCATCAAGGATCAGCTCAAGGGCCCCCTTCTATGTGAAGCCTTTCTTGGTCCCCCCAGATATTCAGGCTTCCCCCCCCCAAAGAAAACCACCTTGTATTTATTTGGGATATAGTGGTATGTGTGTATACTAATATATATGCTAATGTCCCATGAGAACATAAGCTCCCTGAGGGTAGGGACTGTTTCTTTTTCCTCTGTATCCTCAGCATCTAGCCTAGTGCCTGGAATACACCATCAAGGCTGGTTGACTGACTGCCTGATCAGAGGGCTGCTTCAGTCCCCTTAGGTCCACTCAGAGTAGGCCTTTTCTCTAGCCCCCGAGAGCTGAAGGAGGAGGCCACACTGACCCAAGCACAGGTCCAAGGCCTTCCTCTGAAAGGTCCCAAACACAGCAATACTCCTTCCTCTTCTAACCCAACATAAGGTGATACTGGGAAGATGGATGTTTTCAGGGAGATCACCCCCTTTCACCCCCTTTCGTGAGCAGCAACAGAAAGAGATGCTGCAGGGTCTTGAGACACAGGAACTGAATTTGAATCCTGCCTTTGTTACATGTCAGAGCCATAACCAGCATTTTTGTGCCCAGGGCAGGCAGCACCAAAAGTACTCATCATTCATTTGGGACGGAAGGTGGTAGAGTGGGATGTCTGGGACACCAGCAGGCCACTCCTGGAGAGGATGCCATCAGGGGCTGGCAAGAACTCACTTGGATGGGGAATCAGCAGAGGGTTTCCTATTTTAACAAATTATTCTTGGTGTCTGGGCACTAAGTCTGGGCCAGTTCCATGCTGCTGAGGTACTACAAGCAGCCTCGAAATTCTAGCCCCCCAATCCTTTCTCTGACTTAGAATCAGAGACCATGGTTTGCACTGCTCTGGGCCTCAGAGGTGGTTGGACTGAGTCACATTTAAGGTTCCTCCAAGCTCTAAATCTAGGCTCCTATGATTCTCCCTCCCTCCCTTCTTCCTTCCTCCTTCCCTCCCTTCCTCCCTTCCTTCCTTCTCCCCCTTCCCCCCTCCCTTCCTTCTTCTCTCCCTCCTTTCCGGCCCTCCTCTCTCTATCTCTCCCTTCTGCCTCTACATGTGTCCAGTGCTCAGAGGTCCCATAGCTAAAGCAAATCGAGTATCAAATTCAATTTTGTGCTTGGCTGAAATCCATGGTCCAATCTCAGGAGAGGAGAGCCTGGTTGAGAGGCAAAGATTCTGGGGAGCCCAACTGGATGACACATGCATTGCCAGGCCCAGGCTCATTCAATTAAGCATTTATTGAAATCCCCCTCATTATTTGGATGAGAGGCAATCACAGGGAGAAGAAAAGCCCCATCTTTCTGCATCAAAAGCAATCCTGATCAAAGAGATGGCTGAGGGAAAGCCAAGGCCGACATGTTATTTCCTTTGAGGAAAGGAAGATGGACAGCTGTTGTTTTTAATGAAAAGCCTCAGAGAAGTTTGGGAACTTAGGCTAAGGCATCCCAAGCATTCCCCTTCAAAAACTATGGAGGCTGCTGATGGCACAGTGGATAGAGCTCTAGGAGCAGAGTCAGGAAAATCTCAGTTTAAATCAGGCCGCAGACACTTATTGGGACACGGGGCAAGTCAATGACTTGTTTGCCTCAGTTTCCTCATCTGTAAAACGGGGATGATAACGGCCCCTACCTCCCAGGGCTATTGTGAGGATCAAATGAGGAAATATTTGTAAAGTACTTAACACACAGTAGGCATTTCTATAAATGTTTATTCTCCTCTTCCTATTAAGTGATCAAGTTACCCAGGTGGTGGGACTGGTGTAGAATGAGGCATACACCGTCGGACATGGTCAATGTCAGTTGGTTTTAGTTACCTTTTTTGTTCTTTGTGGGGTATGAAGTTATTGGGATATAAACAAGATGTTAAAAATGTTTTTTTAAGCTGACTACTTTGAAATTCCCCTTACTTCTGCTTCCCTTCCCCAACACACAGATTCCTTTCATCTAAAACCAAATAAATGAAGCCCAAACTCCACCCAATAAAGCCTGGAGAAAGACCACAAGGAGTTGGCAGACACAGACCTCAGCCTGCTCGTTATGGGAACTGGCTTTACTGCCCTTTTTCTCTGAGTCAGTCACTAATGGAGCCATTTGTTAATGGCCAGGAAAGTCTGAGGTCTGCTTAACAAGATCCCAGGGGGCCTGTTTTTTAATCTTTTTCCTTTTTTCCTAGAGACATTCTCCCACTTTAATAACCCAAAAGCAGAATGAGGGGAACGACTCACACCAAGACAAAGAAACTCTGGAAGAAGACTGGACTGCTACTTATGAAGCAGCCTCGTACCCGAGGGAGTGGGAGAAGAGATCAGACAGGAGGGAGGACCAGGGAGAGGCAGGGGAAGGAACTCAGAGCCTTTTGAGGCTTTCCTGGCTGTGTCTACACAAGCCACCTCCTCATCCTCACAGAAAAATGGAAGGAACTCAAAAAACAGAGAAAACAATCTTGGGGCCCCTGAGCTCCAGAGCTGTTTGGTAGTTACTGGGTGCAAAGCCCTTCTGTGGGTAATGACCAAGGGCAGTCTAGGCATCAGAGAATAAAAACAGGAGGCCTGAGGAATACTCATCCCACTCGAGGGTATTTAGACCAAGGTGCCGAGATCAGATTTCAGAAACTACTCCTGGCATCGAAGCGCACATTTCCATGAGGATTTAAGGTTTAAAAAGCACTCCCCCCCACCCAAAACCTTGAGAGGTAAGGAGTGTTCATTTTACAGATCAGAAGACTGAGGCTCAGACAGATGACCCTTGCCCAGGGTCATATGTTAAGGAAGTGGCAGAGCCAGGCTTCCATTCTAACTCTCCTGAATCCAGATCCAGCTTTACTAACTGAATGGGTAGGGCCGTCCAGGAGTTCCAGATGGCCACTCCAGACCAGCTGAGCGGTTAGCTCTCTGGAGGATGATTCCCACTGGTCACAAAGGGGTCTCAGAAAGTGGGTAAAAGGCTGCTGATGACAGCTGCTCACCCCTGCTGCCTAACCTCCAAAAGCTCATCCTGCTCACATTGGGGTGGTAAGACTCACACGTGGTAGGTTTAGATCACTGGGCCAAGACAGGTGACGTGCTAAATCAGAGAGGGCGGGACTCAGTCAAGAAGACGTGGGTGCAAGTCCTGCCTTGGACGCATCCTGGCCAAGGGACCCTGGACTAGTCACTGATATGCTCAGTGCCAACGGCGATTCTCTAAGGCTAAATCACAGGCCAGTTGCTGATCTGCCTTGGTAGGTTCAGGGTCTTACTGGAAGTATTCTATGCCAAATCTCCATACATGATCTCATCTGAGCTACACATGATACCAGGAAGCAGAGAGTACAAATGTTAAAATTTCCATTTCACAGATTTGGTAACTGAGGCTTAGAGAGATTGCTCATGACATCAGAGCTGGTTTTGAACCTGGGGTTTCTGGATCCAGGCACAGGCTTCCTTCTCTCCTCTTCCTCTGCCCCGCCCCCCGCCCCGTACTTATATGACAGGATCATGAAGGGTCTTCAAAGACCATCTAGTCTCTGTTGTTTAGTCATTTTCAGTCATGACCAACTCTGTGACCCCACTTGGGGTCTTCTTGGCAAAGATGCTGGAGTGATTTCTCATTTCCTTCTCTAGCTCATTTTACAAATGAGAAAACTGGGGCAAACAGGGTGAAGTGATTTGTCCCAGGTCACACAGCTAGGAAATGTCTAAGGGCAGATTTGAACCCAAGAAGATGAGTCTTCCTCACTCCAGTCCTGGTACTCTATCCACTGTACCACCCAGCCGCATCTAGTCCAACAGCATCTATTTATGGATGGGAAGACTGAGGACCAGAAAGGGAAGCAATTTGCCTAAAGTCACATAGGAAGTCACCTCAGACAGGAGCACTGTCAGAACATGACATTAAAAAATCTAGCTTGCAAATACTGACGGCATGAGACTCTTTCCCGATTCACCCGAGAGAGAAGACCCTTGGTCCAGATCTGCTGCATTCACTGCTGGCATCCTCCTCCAGCGGCTCATCATGGCGAAGCAGCGACCTCGAGCTCTGGAAGGCAATGCTAGTGGTTTGAGAGTTCTGGCAAGCGCCGCTGAGCGTGGCACCATCACGTACCAGGAAAGGGCCCTGAGTGGCGGTAACGGCGCAGAACGCTGAATCTGGAGCAGTTTAATTCAACGTGACAAGCATTCGTTAAGTGCCTACTATGTGTCTCCCAGGATCTTACATTCTACTCAGGGTAAAGTGTCTTGTGTCCAGCTAAGCAAATATGAGACAATTTTTTAAATTTCTTTAGATTTTTTTCTATTTTTAATTTACAACACTCAGTTCCACAAGTTTTTGAGCTCCAAATTTTCTTCCTCCCTCTCCCCTCCCCCCTCCCCCTTCCCCCCAAGACAGCATGAAATCCGATATGTGTTCTGCATATACCTTCTAAGAGACAATTTTTAATAATAATTTGGGGAATGGAGAACCCTGATAGCTGGGACGACAGAAAAGGCCTCTTGTGGGCACCTGAGCTGGGCCCTGGAGGGAGCTCAGGATTCCAAGATGCAGTGGTGAGGAGGGGGAGCATTTTAGAGACAGGGGATAATTGCCCACACAAAGGAAAAGTGAGGAATGAAACATCATCAACAGAGAATAGTGAGGGGGATCTTTGGCTGAAAGGTAGAGGGCTTAAAGGGACATCACATATAATAAATCTGGAAAGATAGGCTGGAAGCAGATTATGAAGGGTCTTAAATGACCCAAGAGGCATTATCTTCTCCTAGGGGTAGTCACTGAAACTACTTGAGTAGGGGAGTGATGTGGCCACACATAGGCCTGACGTAGGGAGAGCGGCTAGGAGGCTCGGCTCTAGTCCAGGAGAGAGGGGATGAGGCCTAAGCTGGCCCCGGGAGCGCAGAGTGGAGGGAAGGGCCCCGATACAGCAAGGATTGTGGGGTAGGATGGGAGGGCCAGGCAGAATCAGGGGATGGCCTTTCAGGTGTGCGTAGAGGTAATTCCTGTTCAGCTGAGATGTTTGTAGGCCTTAAAATGCAAGATCAATATTGTCACTAGTATTAGTTATTGGTTATTAGTGTTGTCATTGTAATGAGATCATAACTCTGAGAGGGCAGGGACTTTCTTTTTTAATCCCCAAGGCTTAGCGTGGCCCAGAGTAAGTGCTTAATAAATATTAATATTAATTAATAAACATTAATTGATTGGTCATTGTTGTAGCTCGAGGAAAGGGCCTTTTCACTTGTTCCTACAATGTCTTCGGACCAGAAAGCTTCGTCAGTCTTATAAGCCAAAGCCCAGAGGCCATTTCCTTTCCTTGGAGTTTACATCTCACCCGGGTGCTCAGACTCATTCCTCTTTCCCCCAGAACAGGCCTCTCCTGTGACCTGGGGCTTAGCAGCAGAAAGGCAAAGTGTAAGAAGGAAAAACCCAAACAAACCCAAGAGCGCAGTTAATCCCTCCTCGGTCCCAGCAGGCTTTGAAGCCCCTCTCCACGAAAAGGGAAATTAAGGTTACAAACGTTCCCGAAGGAGGCCTGGCAAAGGCTTTGGTTACTATGGCCATGGGCTAGTGTCTAAGGGAGTCATCCGATGCGACCCCACACACTTGGGCCTGTCTCTGAAAAGGCCATCTGTGTCTGGGAGATGATCTGGTTTGGGCTCCCTGGGCTGGATGCCTGCATCTCAGCCTCGAGCAGGGATGCTCCTCCTGCCCCCCTACGAAAGGTAATTAATAACAAGCCAATGGAAAATATGGGAATGACAGCTCTGGGAGCAATAAACATAATGGGACCATTTCACTCCAGTGTAAATCAATCAGGTGAGCCCATAACACAGCCCGCATATACACCCCCGCCACTCATCCGGTAATTACGTGATGGGCAGCAAGCTCGGTGATTAATCGCAGACCAGGCACAAGAGCCCCCTCAAACATATGGATCAGGAGAGGCCCTGGCACTGGGGGCAAATAAGGCCAGCTAATCCAGCACCAGCCAGGAAAGAACATGAAGTCTCTGTATCCTATCAAATGACTTCAGGTGGCCCAGGGACAGAGGGAAGGGAATGGAAGAGTTGAAGGCAGATGACTCGGAGGGAAACATGCTGAGCAGCTCTAAAGTTCATGGAGTTCAGAGGATGCTGTTGCTGGAGACACACCAGATACAACCTTCCCATTTCATAGATAAGAAAAATGAGCCCCAAAGAGGGGAGAGGACTCACTGTCACATGGTAGAAGTGTCAGAGACAGGAGAGAACTTAGGGATTTCGGACGCTACCTCGTCTAACCTGTCCCTGTACAGAGGAGGAGACTGAGGCCCAGGGATGTCACGAGGCAGCAGACACAGGCCATGCCACCTACACCGTGGCCACCATCTTCCTCTCCATTCCATTAGAACCCAGAGCTCCACACCTCGGATGCTTGTCTCTGATGAGGGCTCTTGCTACTGCCTTCCTAGAGCCAGACCTCTCTGCCACTTCCATCCATTTCCACACCACATCACCCCATGCCTCCTCCTCCCAACCCACTTTCTAGCTCTCCTGTTGTGCCATCTGCCCCCAGTCAAAGGTAAGCTCCTGGGGGCAGGGACTGTCTTACTGGCTTGGATTTGTACCGTATCCCCAGCACTGAGTGCTGTGACTACTAAGTAAACACTTAATAAATCGATCTATCTATCTTTCTATCTGTATCTATCTACCTGTGTACCTATCTGTTTATCTATTTGTCTGTCTATATTTCTACTATCTCAAATGAGGGAATTGGGACCAGCAACATGACAGAACGGTAGTTCCGTCCAACTCTCTCCCACAATTTGTCCCACCAAGACTGAGGAAGAACCCTGGACAGAAGCGGGACTGGGAAATCTAAGGCGAAAGCACAGGGCATCCCTTTTCCAGCCCAGGAGGCAGCCCACAGGCAGTGGGAGGAGTCCAACCTGGAGGTCCCACTGAACATTCCAACGGAGGGACTACAAGGAGGTGGGGAACCTGCAAAACTCAGAAGGGAAGCCATCAGACTTTGCCCAGGATCAGAACACAATTTCAGAGAGACCTAGGAAGACTTGTATGAACTGACCCAGAGTGAAGTGAGCAGGACCAGGAGAACAAGGTATACATACAAAGACCAAATGCTGCAGAGACAAAGGACTTTGAAAGACTTCAGAATTCTGATTGACGCAGCAGCTAACAATGACTCCAGAGCACCCGTGATAAACCCGATACCCTCTTGCCAGAGCCGAGGGACTCAAGATGCAAAAGGAGACAGACATTTTTGGATGGATGTGGCCGAGGTGGGGATTTGTTTTGTTTGACCATGAATTACATAAAATAAAAATTCAAAAAAAGCCAGGGAGGTCAGGAGGCAGACTTGAAGAGGGAGGGCATCCCAGGCATCAGGTACAGCCCGAAAAAATGCTCAGAGGCCAGTGTCACTGGCTCAAAGAGTGCCCATTGGGGAGTGAGATGTAAGAAGACCTGGAAGGGAGGAGGGAGCCAGGATCTGAATGACAAACGTAGCATTTTGTATTTGACTCTGGAGATGACCAGGAGTGGGGGGGTCACTCTGGTGGCTGAACGGAGTGGGGAGAGCCTCGAGGCAGGCGGACACCCAGCAGCTACTGCAGTAGTGCAGGCCTGAGGTTATGAAGGCCTGCACCAGGGGTGTCAGAGGAGAGACGGGGGTCATGTTGAAGAGAATCGCAAAGGTGAAATCAACAGGCCTTGGCGAGTCACTTAACACATCTGCCTCAGTTGCCTTACCTGCAAAATGGAGATCCTGTTAGTACATACCCCCCCAGGGTTATTGTGAAATTAAAATGGGATAATATTTGCAAAGTGTTTTAGGGAGATGCTCCTGTTACCCTACCACCGATTCAGAGCAAGAAGAGAGGCCATCTACCCAAACCATCCACTTTACAGGGGAGCAAACCTCAAACTCTAGATCCCACACAGTCTAGGGCAGGGGCCTGGGTACTCAATAAGTATTGTTTCTCCCTTTTATATTTTAATTCCTCCATAGCAGAGTTCCCTTTACTTTTCTATTAGTCTCCCTGCTGTTTAGATCAGCTCTTGGCATACAGCAAGTGCTTAATAAATGCTTTTTTATTCATTCATTCATTCATGGTTCAAATCTTGGCTCTGCTATTTGCTACCTGGGCCCCAGTCCTCTTCTTTGTAAAATGGAATTGTGGGGCCAGATGTCCTCGAAGGTCCCTCCCAGCTGTAAATCCTGGTCAGAAGGGTGGTAATGAGAACCCTGTACTGTACGCAAGCCAGTGGGAATAGAGAGAAGGGGCAGGGGAGGGGCTATGGTTCTATTGCTTCTCCCTGTGTGGCCCTGGGCAGGGGAGGGCCCAGGCTCTTCCCCCTGGCTGGCTCACCTTGTAAAGCAAGGGGGCTGCATGACATTCCCTCCAAGATCCCACCAGCTTCAGATGCTCTCATCTAATTACTCTGGGAATCAGAGGAGGTTAAGTTGGCAGGGATCTTGGAGACCACCCAGCCCCAGGTTTTTCTGAACCCTGACTGGGCTTGCCAGGCCTTAGGGAAAGTATTGATTTGTTTTCCATGCCTTCAATCTGCATGAGGATGCTTGCTAATTCAGTTCTCATCTCTCTGTGTCTGTCTAAGGACACCTTGTGTGTATCCTGCGGCAGCATGTTTGCCTCCAAGTACAATATGAGACTGCCAGAAAGCAGGGAGAACACCGCTCTGGAGTCAGAGAGCCTGGGTTCGAGTCACCTCTGCCTCTCACTGCTTAGCAGTATGGTGGTGGGTGAGTCACTGCTCCTCTCTGAGACCAGCTTCCTTCTCTGTGAAAGGAGGCGGTTGGCCTAGATGACCTCAAAGGTCCCTTCCGGCTCTGACTCTCTGATATCAAGATCCTAGGACTTGTCTTGAGTGTCTTCTGTCTATGAGGTACGTGCTCAGCCTGGAGGATGTGTGTGTGGCACATGTGAAAGTTGGCTGGATGTAGTAACAGTAGTTTGCTAGCTGTGTGATGCTGGACTAGGCGCTTCTCTCGTCTGGATCTATAAAATGAAGAGATTGGAGCTGACATCACAAAGTTTCCTTCCAGTTCTAAATGGTCTATTATGATGCTGGGAATTCACCCTTCTCTCCCAGGGCTGTTGCGAAAAAGCACTTTGTACATCTCAAAGTGCTACGGAAATAGACGTTTCTTCCTCCTTTTCTGCCCTTCCTTCTCCGTGTGACATCCTCCTGCCCTCCAGCTTCCCATCACAGATCTCGAGTCCCCTTTGCCTCTTTAGATTCAGCCCAGTGGGCCAGCAACACTTCTGCCCTTGGAACCTGAGTATCTGGGTTCATTCATGGCATTGAAAACATGAAATTAAAATGATACAAATAATAACTAATGTTTATGTAGCACCTGCTATGTACTAGGCACCGTGCTTTACTATTAGTATCATTTGATCCTCAACAGCAACTCTGGGAGGAAACTGAGGCAAACAAGGGTTAAGTGACTTGCCCAGGGTCCCACAGCTAGTAAGTGTCTGAGCCTGGATTTGAACTCAGGTCTTCCTGTGCTAAAAGTGAAAAATCAGTTAAGAAGCAAAAACTATGCTAGACATCGTGCTAAGCATTGAGGAAGCAAAGGAAATACAAAAATAGGTGCCCATCGCCTGGAAAATGGCTAAGCAAACTGTGGTCCATGAATGCAATGGAATATTACCATGCTGTAAGAATATGATGAATGTGATGAGTCCAGAGAAGCAAAGAAAGATTCCTATGAACTGATGCAAAGTAAAGAAAGAGCCAGGAAAACAACACGCAGCATGACTACAACCATGTAAATGGGGAGAACAACAAAATAATGGAGTCTGAGTCATAAGGGCCAAGCCTGGCCCCAGAGAGGAGATAAGAGGTCCTTCCCCCATCCCCCACTGTTTTTGCAGAGGTGAGGACGATAGGTGTGGAACCTGGCATACGAGGCTGGAATCATTTGATGCATTTGGTTAGTATTGCCAAGATGCTTTTAAAATTCTGTTTTAAGGGGTGGCTCTCCAGGAGTGGAGTGGAGATGGACATGATGGAAAATGTAGGTGATATAAAAAAGACATCCATAGAAATTTTATATATACACATATATATATATATATATACATACACACATATATGACACATATACATATGTGTGTATGTATGTATTTAAAGAAGGCCTAGGGCCAAGACCTAGCTCAGGAACTTGGTGACCCTAGGTGACTGTCCTCACTTCTCTGAGTCTCCCATTTCCTCATCTGCAAAAAGGTGACAATGCTACCTGTACTCACCGATTCCCATGAGGGTCAGGAAGAACATGCTCTGCCAAACTTAAAGTCTGATTGACACATGAGCATCTCGTTCTGCCCTTGAAGCATTTCTTCCAGTTTTTGTAAAAGGAACGCTTCTGGTTCATCGAGGAAAGGAGAGTGACCCTTCTCTCCTCCCACCTTGCCTTCTTCATTCTGTCCCGTCAGAGAGAGACAGACCAGGCTGCATTTCTGTCCTATACCTGCAGCTGCCCCTTGGCTTCCTGTCTCCATTTGCTTTCAGCCTCCTCTTTCATAGCCCAGGATATGCCCCGAGCTCTGTTTCTCTCCTCCCTGAGAGTTATACCTTCCAGAAGCTGCCACAGTCAGTTACAGTTAATCCTGCAACTGGAGGAATGCCCTCAATTATCATTAACAGGGAGAAAATGTGCCTCCTTCTTTTTCTGCAGAGGTGAGGGGCCATGGGTTTGCAATATTTCATATCACTGTCAGACCCAGATGGCACAAAGAACTCCTGACTGGTGCCCCTGATGTCATCTTTGATGCAATCCCCTGGTCCCTTGGCACCAGTAAGGAATTCCTTATGTCATAAGAGAAGCAAGGAGTCAGAGGGCAAGTCCACCAGGAGGTGCCCCAGTCCTGCCCATGAGGGCCTCCCCGATCACCCCTCCTACAAAGAGAAAACACAGACTCCAGAACTCAAAGATTAAGCAACTTGACAGATCCCTCCATGGCAGCATCGAAGTATAAGGACATATGTTCAAACAATGACCAGGCACCTAGAGAAGGTTCAACTCAATTGTTCTAAGATGCCACTCAGCATCCCTGTGACTTCCCTCCCAGGCACACTGTACAGGTACTGTCTTCCCCACTAGAATGGAAGTGCCCTGTGGACAGGAACAATCTTACTTCCTTTGCTTGTATCCTTAGCACTTGTCAGAGTATCTGGCATACAGCAAGAGCTTAATAAATGCTTTTTCATTCATTCACTCATTCAACTATGTCCAATATATCATGTTTAAGAGGGAGTGCAGTCCACTCAGGAAAGATTTTTGTCCTAGATGGTTAAAACAAAAGCAAGGTCCGTGAGGCAGATACCCGGAACATCTGCCCGAGCAGAAAAATCCTGATATCAAGGATGACAGGCAAATGAGGCGCTGTTGTCCCATCTGGTCCTGATGGAACCTCATGAGGAGAAAGAATGATAGCAGCGGACGCTTTGCTGTCAGATGTCAGATGGCGCCAGCCCAAGGCCGGCCTCAAGCTGGGCTTCAGCCTGGAGGGAACGATTGCAGTTGGCAGAGCCAGGAAAAAACTGCAAAGCACAAAAGCAGGAGCAGGCCCAGGGCCTGGCGTAGAGGAAAGAGGGAAGCCCGGCTGGTGGCTGCCTCCAGTGAGGCCATGGGATGGGATTGGAGATCCAGACCTGAGAGGCCATCTGACCTGCCTGCTTTATTTTACAAATACAGAAACCGAGGCCCACAAAATGACTTGTCCAAGGCCTTAGAATCATAATTACAGAACTGGGAGGACTCTTAGAAGCCATCTAGACCAGCCTACTCACTTTTACAGATGAGGAAACTGAGGCAGACAGTGATTGGCCCAGGGCTATACTGCTAATGTGTGTCTGAGACAGGATTTGAATTCAGGTCTTTCAGTCTCCAAAATCTAGCACCCTCCTAGCTGCCTGTAGCTAGGACCTGATCTTGGACCCAATCAGCATCTCAGAAAGAGACAAAGATAGAGACAGAGACCAAGACCTAGTGACAGAGACAGAAGGAGAAGGGTAGGGGAAGAGAGAGAGAGAGAGAGAGAAGACAGGGAGAGAGAGGAAGAGAGAGAGAGAAGAGAGGGAGAGAGACAGAGAGAGGGTAAGAGAGATGGAGAGAGAAGAGAGGGAGAGAGAGAGAGTAGACAGAAGAGAGGGGAGGGAGAGAGAAAGAGGGAGAGAGAGAGAGAGAGAGAAGACAGGGAGAGAGAGGAAGAGAGAGAGAGAAGAGAGGGAGAGAGAAGAGAGGGGGAGAGAGAGAGGAGAGAGAGAGAGAGAGAGAAGACAGGGAGAGAGAGGAAGAGAGAGAGAGAAGAGAGGGAGAGAGAAGAGAGGGGGAGAGAGAGAGGAGAGAGAGAGAGAGAGAGAGAGGGAGCGAGAGAGAGAAAGAATAGAGAGAGAGCAGAGAGACAGGAGAGGGAGAGAGAGGGGGTAGGGGGGCAGAGGAGGAGGGCACATTGAGTGTAAGGATGTCAAGCAAATACCAGAGAGAAGGAAAAGGAGCAGTATCACATGTTGGCCTGCCCCTATAAGGAGATAAAACAGGTTTTAATTAAGCAGCTGATAAGGACAATCTTGTGCATGCCTAACCAGAAGAGCAGGTGTGTTTTACATGTGAGAACACCAGCTGGGTCGGTTCCTCTTCAGGTCCAGAGCCCAGCCAGGTCCAGGTGTTTGCTGCAAGTTAAGTCCTTTGAGAGCCGAGACTGAGTAGAATTCATTTTGTCCCCAGTAAGCTCTCCGACAATATTTTCTGAATTGTAACGAATATGCTGGGAGTCCAAAAGACAGGAGGGCCATAGGGAAGAGGCCCTAGCTTGTAGGATCACAGAATTCAGAACAGGAAGAGGCCTTAAGACCAGGGTCATACAGCTAGTAAGTGTCTGAAGCTGGATTTGAACTCAGGTCTTCCTCAGTTAAAAGCTGAATGTCAGTCGACATGCGTACTCTAAGCACTTACTATGTGCTGGGTGCTGTGGATACAAAGAAAAGGCATTGACTTGGGATCCATGGTCCCTGCCCCCACCCCACCCAACATGGCGGACATGAGCAGATTTCAAGGAGTCTGTGAACTCGGATGGGAGAATGGCGACATCCAACAGGATACGATAAAGGCGAAGAACCTTTGTCTTCAGAGACTGATGATGATAATGACGGGGACGGTGATAATGAAGATGGCGATGGTGATGATGGTGGTGATACCACAATGGTGAGGATAACGATGATGATGGTGGTGGTGGTGGTGGTGATGATTACGATAGCTTACAACTATTTAACCCTTAAAGATTTACAAAGTAAATTATATGCAAATTGCATGAATTTTATGCAACCTTCACAACAATCCCAAAGTTTGGCACTACTATTATTCCAGATTTACAGAAAAGGAAACTGAGGCTAAGAGAGATTCCAGATCTGGAGCTTGCAGGGCCCCCCAGGTCCTCTGACTCTCCACTATACCAGATTGCCTCCCATAAGTGAGATTAAGAGAAGTGATTTGGCTGGGGTCCTGGGGTATCTAGAAAGGACTTCAGAGACCATCTAGTCTAACCACCTCATTATATTGATGAGGAAATTCAGGCCCAGGGACTTATCCAAGGTCACACAAGTCATAAGTGTAAGAGGCAAGATTTAAACCCAGGTCCTCTGATTCCTGAGCCAGGGGGCAGAATTTGGGCTCCAGATTCCAAATCTCACCCCCTTTCTACTGCAGCAGGCCTCAATAAACCCCGTGAAGTTGGCCTGAGGAGGGACATCATCTCTACACTCGCCCATAGTGCCTGGCCTCTGCTTTTGCCCATCTCTCCACGTGTCCAATGACCCATCCTTCCCTGAGCCGTGCTGCCCACGCTGAAGGACTCCAGCAGCAGCAGCACTGCAGAGGAAAACCAACTCAGACCTGTTCCAAGCCTTGCCAAGTTTTGGTGAGGGGTGATCTCTATGACATCGGCAGCAGCTGGGTAGATGACCTTCGGAGGGGCCACAGGGAGATGCAGACGAGACAGGAGAAGGGGGAGGAGAGGGAGGCGGGAACAAGCATTTCTTACATGCCTCCTACTAGGTACAAGGCCCTGTTCCAAGTACTTTACCCGTATCATCTCGTTTGATAAATGAGCATGAATGGGCCCTCCACTTTCTCCTCCCTGAGTCTTCCTAACACCACTCTGTTGCGAGTCCTCTCCCCATCCAAAGCCCCTTGTCCCAAGACGGCAGCAGCCCAGGGCTTTGTCTTGGACCCTGTCTTCTCTCTCTGCATCCGTTTCGTGGACACTCTCAACAGCTCCCACGGGCCCAGGTATTGTCTCTAGGCTGCCAAATCGACCCATTCTGCCTTCATCACTGTCCTGAGCTTTGGTTCCACCAATCTGCCTGGGCATCCTGCAGGAGTCTCACACTGAGCATCATATCCCCCTGCTTAGTGCTTCTACTTCTGATGAGGGCATTGCTATTCTTCCAGCTCTCCTGGTCTGTAATTGCGGCTTTGCCCTGATCTCTCCCCTCCAATCAGGTGCTGGGTCTTCCCGACCCCACCTCTCCTACCTGTCTCATATCCATTCCCTTCTCTCTGCTACATCACGCCAACCCTCATCTAGGCCTTGGTCACATCTTGCCTTGACTACAGACTCCATCAGCCTACCTGCCTCCAGACCATCCCCTCCCCGCCCCGACCAAAGTGCTATTCCTAAGGCACAGGTTGGTCCATGCCATTCCTCTGCTCAAGAAGCTTCCGAGGGTACCCATTGCCTCAGGATAAAACACAAATGTTTAGGTGGGGTGTTTAAAGCCCCTCACAACTTCTTTCTGATCGTGGAGGCCGATTACACATTATGCCCCCGGCTCAGGACACCCCATCTCCCACCCCCTGCCTTTTCACAGGCTGTCCAGTCCAGATGCCTGTAATGTTTTCCCACCTCATCTGCTCCTGCAGCACCTTCTACAAAGAGGCCTTTCCTGCAGAGGCAGACAGGTGGTGCCTTATTAGCTCAGTGATCCTGGGCAAGTTGCTTAATCTCTACATGCATCACCTGTTCTCAAAGAGGACCAATGACATCAGGAAGGTGATGTCTTGACTCGCAAGTGAACTGGATTTAAGTGAGGTGGGGCTGTGCAAAGTTGCCAGCTTCACTCTCTCCTCCAGAGCCATCTGGGTCCAGTGGCAGGACATAGATCACCATGAATGGAGTCAGTCCTGGATGCACTGGGAGACCTTGGCCTTTTCAAGCTACTACTCAAAAAAACTGGGGATAGCGATAGTACCTCCCTTCCAGGGTTGCTATGAGGACCAAGTAAGATCATATTTGTAAAGTACTTAGCATGGTGTCTGGCACACAGTAGGTACTTAATAAAAGTTTGTTCTATTCTTCATTTATTGAAAAGCCTGAGGCACTTAACAGATGCTTTTTTGGTTGACTGACTTGACAGGACTAGGGAACTGATTAGATTTGTACAGATGCAAAAGTAACACTGAGTTTATAATACAGTCAGTGGCCTTCCCTGCCTGTCATTCACTTGGTAAACAATTATTTATTAAGCACCTACTGTGTACTTGGATCTGGGCTAAGGGCTGGTGATACAAAGAAAGGCAAAGATTGTGCTTGCCCTCAAGGAGCTCGTCTAATGGAGGAGACAACATGTCAATACCTAGGTCCATACAAGACACAGACAAAGTAGGTAGAAGGGTCATCTCAGAGGGGGGACTAGGAAAGCAAAGGCCTTCTGCAGAAGATGAGATAGGAGCTACAGAACCACGCTACTTCTCCCTTCTCGCCTCCAAATCCCTTCAGGAATGATTTGACCCTATGTGGGCTCTTCCTTGGACACAAAGGACTCACTCTTCCCAGAGATGCTCTTGAATCTTGTCAACACGGTCCAATTGAGAACAGCCACGCCCAATGCTCTGGATAGCACCTGGCGTATAGTAGGCACTTCAGTGCTTGTTGACCAAATGACTGGCCCTGTAAAGCTTCAAGAGTCCCACAACCTGACTTTCCTCGGGGAAAAAAAAGGGCAAGGTTTACCGAGCTCCACACAGCCCAGTGGCGATGGGAACTGGGTTCTGGGAAATGTCTAGCTCGCTCAAACTCTCCTAGTTTCACCCGTAGCCTTCTGCTATTCTCTGCTTTTTCATCATCTCACTCCTTAAAACTTCTCCTGGAGGGCAGCAAGGCAGGAAGGAAGTTCCAGTAAATCAGTCAGCTTAGCAACTTGTTAGTCACTGACCCGTTAGTGGTTGGGAAGCAGTGGGAATGGACTAAAATGAGGTTCTTGAAATGATTCTTGAACTCGGCCATTGTCCTCAAAGTCCATAGAAAGTGGAGTGATGCCACAGGCTGACAGCAGTGTCTTCCCCAATCTTCATCTCTGTGTGTTTGGGTGAGCCAGCGTCTTGCTGCTTCAAGGGAGGAGACAGTCCATTCCCCTTTCTGGCCTTTGTCAGAGGTGAACTGAATAAATGCCATCGTCTAGCTGGCTCCCTGGGCCCGTTAGAGGTCCCTTCTCAAGCCAGAGGATCTTTCTTTCCCTGCCTACTTGGGGAAGAATTGTCCCTTCTTCCACTCAGGCCATCTAGACCTGAACAAAGCATCCTGTACCCAGAGCAGGCTCCAACTGCCCCCTGGTGGCTTCAAGGTTCGCCCGTCCTTGGGACAGCAAAAAACCAGGGAGCATCCATCCCCAAAGAAAACAAGGAGCTGGGTTCTTGCTACCTTTAAAATTAAGCTGTTTCCTGGGGTGGAAATTCTCCTGGAATAACTTGGGAAAGCTTTGTTTGATCTCTAGAAGCATTCCCATCAAGAAATAAGACCATGGATTTAGAAACAGGAGGGACACTTATGGATGTCCCATCCTAGGGAGGTTCACGGGGTCACAGAAGAGACTTGGGGCTAGAAAGCACCCTACAAGTCATCTACTACAACTTCAGCATTTTTCAGATGAGGAAACTGAGGCCCAGAGACAGTAAGTGACTCGTCCAAAGTCACCCAGGGAATAAGCAGCTGAGCCTGGATCCCCTAACTCCAAATGTCTCATTTTTTCCTCTGCACAAGGAAGGACAAATCCTCCTTCACACACACTTATTGAAGTGTGGTGTTTTGTGTCATAGGGATGTAAAGCAGTTCCTCGTGGAACTGACCATCGTCAATGACCGCAGCCCTGATGCACATGCCCGAGGAGGGGGCCTGTCACCAGCCTGTCACTGGCTGCAAAATGAGATGAGGGATGGATCTCACAAATTTAGAAGCTTTTTAGAAATAGCAGCGGTTATTAGTGTTCATTGACCCTGAAACTGAAGGCCCCGTATATTCTGTTTTCACTTGCCTCTGTCTTATCAGTAAAGTTCATTGACTGACCCTGAACTGTCTTGCTCTAGTGCTAGAAGGGCCCTCAGAGACCATGTGGCCCAGGGTTCTTTATCTGGTTTGGGTCCTGGGAGCCCTCCGGGATTTACATCTGCCTACGGCATCCTTCTCTGAATCGTGTCTTAGAATGCATAAAATAAAATATATAGGATCACAAAGAAAACCAATGATGGTTGAATGATACTGAACTAAAGTTATCAAAATATTTTCTGAGGGAGGAAGGCAGGGCAGTTGGGGTTAAGTGACTTGCCCAAGGTCACACAGCTAGTGTGTCAAGCATCTGAGGCTAGATTTGAAATCAGGTCCTCTTGACTCCAGGGCCTGTGCTCTATTCACTGCGCCACCCAGCTGCCCCCTCAAAATATTTTTAAAGAAAGTTGACAGATCCCAAATTAAAAACCTTTGATTCTGGTCCAACCTCCTCATACGACAGGTTGTGTCTGTCCTTCATTTTTGAAGAGGACCATGGCATCAGGGACATGATGCCATGATATGCAAGTGAACTGGATTTAAGTGAAGGAAGACTGTGCAAAGTCACCAGCCTCACTTTCTCCTCTGGAGCTATCTGGGTCCCGTGGCCTGATGGCCGAGGAAGAAATTGAAGCCCAAAAAAGGGCAATGACTTGCCTGAGGCAGCTAGGTGGTGCCATAGAGCACAGAACACTGGAAGACCTGAGTTCAAATCCTGCCTCAGATACTTACTACCTGTGGGATCAAGCCAGGTCGTTGCTGCCTGCCTCAGTTTCCCCAATTGTCAAACTGAGATAATAACAGCACCTACCTCCCAGGGCTGTTGTGAGGATCAAATGAAATAATACTTCTAAGTGCTCAGCACAGTTTCCGGCACATAATAGTCCGTACGTAAATGTCTATTTCCTTCCTTTCTTCCTCCCAAGGTCACATGGGTATTAAATACAGCCAGGTTTCGAGCCCAGGTCCTCCCGGGACACAGGTACAAGGAGGGACAGCCACACCAAGGATTCGTTGGAGTAGAAGGAACGATGGCACCATGGACAGATCCCAGGCTCAAGAGTCCTCTGATGCTTACGACCCACGTGACTTTGGGCAAATCACTTAACCTCCGAGGGCCTCGGTTTCTTCTTCTGCAAAAGGCCTTGGCCTTCCCAAGGTACCTTTCAGCTCTAGACCTCAGATCCTACGATAATCTGGATACGGTTCATGCTGAAGAGGGGCCCACCTCTAGCTAGCTGGTGCAGTGGACAGAGTGCTGGGCCTGAAGTCAAGCAGACTTGAGTTCAAATGTGACCTCAGACACGTACCAGCTGTTACTTAGCCTTAAGTAGTTAAGTGAGGACAAGCACAGTGCCTACCTCCCTGGGTTGTTGGGTCTTGTAAAGAATTTAGCGCAGTGCCTAGCACACAGCTCCTGCTGCTGCTCCTGCTGCTGCTGCTGCTCCTCCTCCTACCATTTTCTCCCCTTCTTAAACCTGACTTTAGATATCTTCCCACCATGTTAACAGGTAGCACTGTATAGCTGATGCACTATTGCTTTCCTTGGGTGGAAGAGAATTTGGAACCCAGATTTTTTTCAAATCAATTTAAAAAATGTTTTGATATTGTAAAATGCTTAATAAATAAAAATATATATTTAAAAACAGGTAGCATTGAGGGGAAGGCATATAGAAGCTAGAATTGGGGTAGGGGATTAGGACAGACATTCTACAGTCAGTTAACAAGCAATTATTAAGTGCTTACTGCATGCCAGGCACGTTGCTAAGTACTGGGGATCCGAAGAAAGGCAAGAGCCTGGGTCACAAAAGGGGGAGGCAAATATGCTCTTGCTGAAACCCCCCCGAAACCCCCCAAGGCCTGGTGAAAACCCACTGGCTTTTTATTCCATTTCTCTCCTTTCAGCCAAACCCATTCAACTCAACTATTAGGTTGGAGAGGATCCCATGAAACAGCTGAAATGCAACGCTGAGAAACTGTAACGATAACACCAACCAAAGAAAAGAGATGAAAAGATAGCTGTCTCCATGCTTCCTGGCAGAGGTGGAGGACTATGGTATGGAATAGTGCATACAAAGGCTCGACTATTCAATGTGCTCTCCGTGCGCCCATGCGGGGAATAAACGATGTTAACAAAAGCCACAGATGACACTGGGAAGCCCAAAGATTTTACTAACACCAAGCAGAGGCAGAGAAACAACCAACCCCCCAAAGGCTGACAAAGCAGGCACGGCAACAAATTTGTTTTGGAACAAGTGTGAAAGTTCATCCGGGAAGAAGTAATCTGGAAGAGATGGACCTAGGAAGTGGAGGGCAAGGATCCTGGGAAAGGCGATGGCCAGAGAACAGCTGGACCAAGAAATAAGGAGTCACTGGCAGACCAGAAAGGTGCAGCCCCCCTCCTCCGCCCCTCCAGCCCTCCCCCGATGACTAGCACCCCCATAGTTTGGGTTCAGCCTCCGGCTCTTTGGAGGGCAGGGATGGTTCCGTTTCTGCCTCTGATCCATCTGAGTGACAATTTCACTGACGTCAGGAACTCGAGGTAAGGCAGAGATGGGCCTGTTCTGCACTTTCAGTCTCTGAGAGCGGCCCAGAAGCCACACACAGCCAGGATAAGTCAAATCTGGGTCTTCCTGCCTCCGAGGCTGGCTCCTTATGGCTATGCCAGGCTGACTCTGACGTATCTATCAAACTGAATTGATGCTAACTCCCCAGCTCCCAGCTGATTCACAAAACATCGACTGGTTGTCTCGGAGGGCAGTCATTACACTTTGTGTTATTTTTGTACCAATTTCTCCTGGTTACTTATCAAATACAGACTGACCCTCATTTGAGGGCCTTTCCCCTCCCCTGCCGCAGCCCACCAACAGGAGACTCAAAGATGCCCACTGAGGGGACCAGGGAGGGGCCTTTTCCTTCCCTCATTAACCCCCATTGCCTAACTCCCTTGGGAACACAAGATGCCCACTGGGAGCTGGAAGCTGACCCCACAACTCCACCCCTGCTGAAGGTATCCTGAGCCCCCTCTCACTCCAACCTTTGAACCCACTGAGAACCACCGGTTCTGCCCTTGCTCCCAAGGTCTTTGGGGCCTTGCTATCTGCCCTGCACTGAGATGTGAGCATGTGCCCTCCTTTATGTGGGGTCTCCTTCAACTGGAACATGCAGGGACTGTCTCAATTTTCTCTCAGTGTCCTCAGAGCTTAGCACAATACTTGGCACATAGCAAGCACTTAATAAATATATTTCAGTTGTATTTCATCTTTCAAATTACCTCTCTGTTCTACATTCACCTTTCTGTCCAGTTGTCTTCCGGCCTCTCCAATCCCCTTTGCTCTTCCTATGGCTCTTAACTTTATTTCTTCTCCAATGAAGTCTTATCGAGCATGCCTTTGGGGGCCAAGATGGATGGCTCTTTTAAAATTTTGCTTCTGCGGGTCCAGTGTGCTGTACTGTGGAGCAGTATTGACACGAGCTTATTATGCTATAAAGTCAGGATGTCCTTTTCTTTACCGAAATCCTGACAGGGTTGGCTACTCCAGCCAACATCCTTCTACTGTACATTAACAATCGAAGTAACGCAAGATACCCATCCCCACCCAAAGCATCTCTCAAACCTTCTGATGAGTATAATTTTCGTGGAGCAGGGCTGGAGGAAAGAGGGGAACCTTAAGCTGAGAGACAGCAGCTGCATAAGGAAGCCTTAGCCCCAGGTGGTTGACTGACCATCACGACAGAGTTCTGAGTCACCGGCCCAGCTGGGGACAAAGTGATTTGTTTGCTGTATTGTAAAAGCAGTTTATATTTCACTGACTAAAAGTTAAATATAGTATGCTTAGGGTTTCATGTGAATATTAAATAAAACAAGTTTACTGGTAGTAGAATCGGGGGAATGCCAGGAGGAGGCACCCAAGATTAGACCAATCAGGAAGTAGGGCCTTGGGGCCTGACTGACTCTCTCTAGAGGGGAGGGCCTTATCACCTCCCACCTGGACTATGGCCATAGCTTCTGGGGGGCAGGGGGCCTCCCTGCCTCAGGTCTGTCTCCATCCAATCCATCTTCTATCAAGCCACTAAAGTGATTTTCCCAAAGCTCAGGTCTGATCATGACCCACCCCCCCCACCTCCCCAACCCAATAAATGCCAGTGACTCCCTCTCATACCGTCCCCCACCCCAGAGCATTTTTCAATCCAGTGACCCTGGCCTCTTGCCGAATCCACAAACAAGGCCCTCCATCTCTCAGCTCTGGGCATTTTCTCTGGCCATTCTCAGTGCCTGGAACTCTTCATCCCTCTTCATCTCTGCCTCCTGGCTTCCTTTCAGTCTATACTAATAACTCACCTTCTACAGGAAGCCTTTCCTAACCCCTCATAAATCTAGGGCCCTTCCTCTGTTCATTATTTCCTATTCATTCTAAAGCTTGCTTGTATATATTTATCTCCCCCATGAGACTATGAGCTCCGCGAGGGCAGGGACTGTCTTTTGTTTCTTTTTGCATCCCCAGTGCTTAGCACAGTGCCTGGCACATAGCAGGCACTGTAATTTTGATCGATTAACTGACAGTTCATCATGAATCTGTTAATTAAAAACAGGGTGATGTTATCTGCTCTCCTACATCATAAAGATGCTGAAATATTAGGATAGCATCATGTGCAAACTCTACAAAGGAAAACTAGTTCTACATGTTCAAGCCCAGATGGTTTTCACCGAGGCCTTCCCACCAGACCCAGGCCTGGGCTCTTATCTCCACTTAGCACAAACCTGAAGCCCAGGAGGGCAAGATAGTGATCGCCCAGGAAACAAAACCCACAATTTCCAAATCCTCCTTAGGTTTTTCACAGTAAAATTATTTTCTCCCTTTCAAATTTAACAGATCAGGATTCAAATTCTACAGAGACCGGCTCTCAAGACAGGGAATAAATAGGGAGAGCATAAATGTCCATCTAGTGATGCTGTCATCTCCAAGGCCATCAATCCTCCCTTCAGGGGAGACGTTTGTCACCAGACAGAGACTGGAGAAAATTGTTTTCGTCACCTTGGCACGGCGATAGGGCAGACAGGCGCTGGCCTACTCAAACATCTCATCACTGATTCCAGCCTGCACCCAGCCAGACACAGCTGTCCACCCTGCCCCAGTCATTCCTTTAAGTGATTATGGAAATATCACCCTTGATAAAGCAGGCAGAAAAAAAGAGCAGAATTGTGTAAAGGGAACTCGTGATTTGGGAGGGAGCCCGGAGTGGTGCCCAACCTAGAGGCCTAACAACTTGACTCCAAAATGGCTTATGCTTCAGTAGACCCCTCCAAGAACTCAGACCAAACACCATCAGCATCAGGAAAGCCCCGAGAGAGGGGAAAGGAAGGGAGAGAGGGAGAGAAGGAAAGAAGGTAGAAAAGGAAAGGAGGGAGAAAGGGAAGAAAAGAGAGGAGGAAAATGAAAGGAGAAAGAAGGGTTGGGGAGAAAGCAAGGAGAAACAGGAGGGTGGGTAGGAGAAGGGGAAAGGAAGAAGAAAAGAAAGGAAGGAGGGAAAGCATGGGAGAAGAATAACACAGCATCTTCATGCATATATTTGGGTTTCATAAGGAGTGAAAGAAATTAAGTTTGCATTCGGAAGTGAGGGAGGGGGTTTCCTTTCAGCATCGGTGGGGAGCTTGTTCTTGTTTAGTTCAAGATCACTAATTTTACCTAATTACAATTTTCTGGAAGATTTAATTATTATGAGACCATTCTAAGTTTGGTAATTACTTCTGTTCCAATTACCATAGGAACGAAAGCAGAGAGCAAGAGAAAATTTCCACCCCCAGACGGAGGCCAAACGCTGGGGCCCACAGTAGTGGCCTCATTACCCTCCGGCTAACTCTCACTGAGGGTCACAGGCTTATCAGAAGTGATCAGAACACACTGGCCGTGTTCTAGTAACAAGAACATGAAAACAGGAGGCAGTTCCCACAGAGCTGCAGGATCTGGGTGGAGGACCCAGCATCCAAGCCCTAGACATTCCAGGACTGCCACTGAGAGTTTGCTTCTTACCGGTTCAGGGTGCTTAACTGGCCCAGGCGGCCTTCTCGTGGAAAGGAAGCTGGCAGCCCAGGGAAAGCCCAACCTTAATGCAGCATGCTGGGAGCCAATGGGGCTGCTGCAGGTGGGGCCCCTCCTCTTCTCAGAAGTCTCTGAAGCCTTAGTCACCCTCTCCCCAGGCTCCGAGGGGTGGTGAAGCCGTTCTGGAAGAAGACGGCCACTTCTGCGGCTGGAGAAAGGACCATAAGCAAGCTCTCAAAAATGGCACCAGGAAGTCAGGCAAAGGTTTGCTTCCAAGAGACCCCAAGTTTATGAAGGAGCCTAGGATTTCAGAGTTGAGATCACGTCAACAACCGTTGCTGGGAGTCAGAGGCCATGGGTTCAAAACTTGGCTCTGCTACTTAGTACCTCGGGCTGATATCCACCATAGTGGATAGAGCGCTGGGCCTGGAGTCTGGAAGTCTCATTTTCCCAAGTTCAAATCTGGCCTCAGACATTTACTAATGGTGTGATCCTAGTAACCCTGCTTGCCTCAGTTTCATCTATAAAATAAGCTGGAGAAGGAGATAGCAAACCACTCCAGTATCTTTGCCAAGAAAACCCCAAATGGGGTCATGGAGAGCTGGACAAGACTGAACTTACTACCTGGGTGACTGGACAAATTACTTCTTCTCTGGGCCTCAGTTTCCTCATCCATAAAACGGTGGAGGATAAGGCGGCTTAACGACCATCCCATTAAGTCCCCTTCCAGCTCTATGATCACTTAGACATGATCTCACAGGATGTAGCGTAAGCCTTCCTTTGGTCTTGCCAAGCTATGTGGGTGATGGCAGCCGATTAGAACAGCACCAACATGGTGCTTCTATGAACTGGGACCCCGCAAGCAGAAGGCTTCTGGCAATCAGGATTTTGATTCTAGATAAAGGTTTCAAAGGCAAACACTGTAGTGATGACTTCTGAACAAGCAATGTTTCTAGACTGACCGAAGCGGACCAACTAGAGCTGCTTGGAATTCCTTGGTGGATGGCGCTGAGCCCACCTGGACTACCAGTTTTCCCAGAAGTCCCCTCAGCTCCACTCTCTTCCCTCTTCAGTCCATGCTTCTAGGGCTGCCTGGACGGTCTCTGGCACATCCAGTCTTGCTCCATCTATTCAGTCTCATATTGTGTTAGCATCCTCCCTGCCCTCTAAGCTCTGGCCAAACTGGACATGTCCTGTGTTCTCCTTCCTCAGTGCTTTTGCTTCCTTCCCCTTCCGATCTTGCATGGTGCTGCTCAGGAACTCTCTGATGCCTTTACTATGAAAGAAGAGCAGTGATCACAGCCATCCGGGGCGGGGGGGGGGTGCGGGGTACGCGGCATTTTTATCTCATCCTGACCAAACTACCAGGTTCTAGGGCAGGGATGGTGTCTTTTCCAAATGTTCTCTCACCCAGGGACCAGTGTGCACACAGTAAATGTTTGATAAGACTTTATTGGAAAATCATAAAGTGCCATACCAATAGGCGCCATCTGATGGCTCCTCCACCCTCATAACACACAGTCCTTGGACTGAAGGCTCTCCTGACTTGCTGTTACATGTGGCTGCTGTGCTGGTTGGATGTGAGCCATGAGGTCTAGGCCAGAACGAGCTGGAGCCAGGAAGCCCCAGGTTCGAGTCCCAGCTCTGACAGGTGGGCTGTGGGAGTCTGAGAAAGCTAACTCACTTCCCGGTGCTCTAGGCAGCTGCAGGGGTGCTGACCCACACTCGTAAAAGGACTCTCCTCATTTGGGAGTCCTCCACGTGGACTGGGGTCCAGATCCAGGTCTTCTCTCCAAGGAAGGGTTCTCAGGGGGATAGGGAGAGCAGGGAGCATGAGAGGAATGACCATGGGGCAGAAAAAAGACCACCCAGAGCAGAGCATCAACAAGAGCCCAATCAAGCCTCATCCCCTCAAGGGCAAGGGGCAGGGGGATGGAAAGAGGCTGTGGCCATGGTCCTGGGTTATTTTGGGGTGAGGGGCACAGGACTTGTTCCAGAGACTGGTGACAAGGCCTTGGAGTGAGCCGAGTCAGTAACTTGAAGGAGGAAACTAGGAAGAAAGGCTAGAGCCAAGGGGGCCATACTGTCACCCCTCTAAAGAAATCATCCAACTCTCGTAAGAAATCAATATGTTCATTTGCAGATTTTTAATAGTATTCTATTTCTTAGAGACCCTCAGTCCACAAAAATCAAACCAACTGATAATAGTTGGTAGCAGTTCGGCGGGCCTCAGGCTCCACGTCCCCTTGGCTGCTTCTGGAGCCAGTGATAGAGGGCAGCAGATGTCAGAGGAGGGTCTTTTAATCCAACTCCCCGTTGTTGGAGGCGGAGCCCCCAACCTCGACCTTCCTCCTGTCCCCTTCCACTGCCAGGCTCCCTCTCAGCGCCTGCGCCCACTCTTCAGTCCCATGACCGTGAAGGTGGCAGCGGTCAGCTTCTCATAAACTAGAAACATGAGGGCAGCCGTGAGCACGGTCTGCAGCAGCTTGGCCTCCAAGCCTTTGTAAAGTCCCATGACTCCAAAACGCCTAGGAGGAAACAGGGTGGGCAGGTTGGTGCAAAAACAGCCTGGAAAAGGACACATTTCTGAGAAGAGGGTGGGGTAGATGGCACCAGAGCATGGCGCCCTATGTTTATCCCCAAGACAGAAGCCAGCCATGGAGAGACACCACATCCAGCTCAGACTTTCTTTCTGTTGCTAAAATCTTGGAGCCTACTTCCAATCTCCTTGAAATGCAGGAGGCCAGCTGGGTGGGGATGACCCACCAGTTCCAAAACTAGTAACCAAGGAGACAGGGGGGCCCTGACAGGATCTTATTGAAGGGGATACAGATTGTTGGCAGCTGGAGGGCCACCATGATGCCAAAAGCATAGACCAATCAGGGGCTATTTCAACTGCCCTCTCCACCTCCAAACAGCAGCTGCATGGGGATGAAGCTTCCAGCAGAACAGAGTTCTATCTCACCTCCCTGGCCCCTCTAGGCACCCACCCAACACAGCCTGGGGCAAGGCCAACAGCCAGAATCAAGTAGGAAAGAGATAAGCTCTTTGTGAAGTGACTTGGCAGCCCTTGGGGGGGTCGCTGCTGGCCTTTGGCCAGAAGTGTGACAGGCCAGCCCCACTGGCCACCACGCCCCAAGCTGTGCTACTATATTGTACGTCCGGGGACAAACTGCGAGGACTTGGTGAATCCATACTACCCCCAACTGTCCTGTCTACTTACTTTACTGAGGCACAGCCTCCAATAAAATTAAACGGAAAAGGAAGAGAAGCACTAAGTGGGGAAGTGATGTCTGGGTTTTTGCTGGCTGGGGAAGGCCAGGTGAATGAATACTTCCTTATGCAGGCTCAGCAGCAGAGCTCTAACAAACAGCCTTGGCTTCTAGCAGCCCTTCCGCTCCCGCCCTCACTTTTATGGTCGTGCAGGAGAAGTAAGGGAGAGACGACATGGCTAAGACCCCTTCCCAGGCAGCCCCCAGGAGAAGCCCGCACTAGAAGACCCCTGCCTCTCTGGGAGAGTAGCAGAGACTTCACAATGAGACAGTAAGGAGAGTTCTCACAGACTTTTTTTTGGTGGGGGCCCCAAATTTAAGCCTATTTTATTTAATGACAAATTTTGAGTTTGTAAATGAACAGAGAAGCCAAGGGATGACACCCAAAGACACTGGCAGAGGTCTCCTTGTTATAAGAGAAGACCGGGATGGGCAGGCAAGGACTCACCTCAGTCGCTGGTGAAGAAGGTAAAGAACATTCCGAAGGCTTCCTAATGTTCTGTTTTCAGGGTTCAGCCTGTGACGTCCAAACTGGAAAAGGACATAGAGAGACCACCCCGGCGGTTATCTTTTGTGCTGCAGAGAGAGAAGCTGGGGGATGATACAGTGACACTGTGCGATGATGAAGACACCTGCGAATACACTTCATCAGAGGCCCCACCCCCTCAGAGAGGGCCGGAGAAAGTCTCGCACCAGCCCCAGCTGACAAAGTCCATCATGAGCATCTCCTTTGTTCTGCTTCTCCACCTGAGGCTAATCAGCACAGAGCTGGGGAACCAATGGGCTCAGTGTTCCCATCGGCGTCTCTGGAAGCCACTGGCCCGAAGGCCCATGAGCCCTGGTAAGGTCCTCCCTCCACTGACCCATTGGGCAGGCCCTTCGGATGTTCTCTGAGCAGTATCTGCGGCTGAACAGTAGACCTAGGGGAGTCCCTGGCAAATACCTCCAGGTTGGTTCTTCGCTGGGGACCAAAGGGTTGGTCCTCCCCCAGGTTGGCTCCAATGGCACTGTCTGGGAGAAGTCCAGCCCACCAAGAGCCACTGAGAAGTACCATTACCAGGCACAGACATTTCTGCTAAGTGGCCATTTGGAAAGCTAAGTATGATTAAGAATGAGCTGAGGGAGGCGGAGCCAAGATGGCAGCTGGAAAGCAGGGATTTGCCTAAAGCTCTCCCCCAGGACCCTCCAAACACCATACAAAATGGCTCTGAACAAATTCTAGAACTGCAGAACCCACGAAATAGCAGAAGGAAGCAGGGTTCCAGCTCAGGACAGCCCAGACAGTCCCTGGGTAAGGTCTATCGCACCGTGCTGGGAGCAGAGCGGAGCAGAGCCCAGCATGGCCCATGCCTGAACCAACCAGACCAGGAGCAGGGCAGAACAGGCCTTAGTGCCCTGAATCAGTGCGCTGTGGCAGTTACCAGACTTCTCATCCCACAAACACCAAAGACAACAGAGAAGGTTAGTAGGAAAAAATTGCAGGGACAAAGTGAAAGGAGGTCGTGGTTGGCTGTCACCCCAGGGGCAGTGGAGGTGGTACAGCTCTGAGGCTGCTTACACTGCTACAGCTGCAGTTGCTTCCGGCCCTAGGCCCACCTGGTGGGAGGAAGTGGTGGATCAGAGCAGGCGTACAGAGTCTGCTTAGATCTGAGGCACAGTCCGGGTTGGCGGTTCTTGGGGAAGGAGGAGCACTGGTGTGGCAGAGATTGCTGTGTAGAAATAGCTCTGAAAACAACAGCACAGCCCCTCAAGCTTGGAACAAAGTACTTTCTACTCTACAAGCAGTCATACCCGGACAAAAAGCTCAAGGATCAAGCAGTTGGCTGGGAACATGAACAGGCAGCAAAAAAGCTCTCAGATTCAGACTCAGACTTTGGATTCTTTCTTTGGTGACAAAGAAGACCAAAACATACAACCAGAAGAAGTCAACAAAGTCAAAGAGCCCACATCAAAATCCTCCAAGAAAAACATTAACTGGTCTCAGGCCATGGAAGAGCTCAAAAAGGATTGGGAAAAGCAAGGTAGAGAAGTAGAGGAAAAACTGGGAAGAGAAATGAGAGTGATGTGAGAAAACCATGAAAAACAAGTCAATGACTTCCTAAGGGAGACCCAAAAAAATACTGAAGAAAATAACACCTTAAAAAATAGACTAACTCAAATGGCAAAAGAGCTCCAAAAAACCAATGAGGAGAAGAATGCCTTGAAAGGCAGAATTAGCCAAATGGAAAAGGAGGTCCAAAACACCACTGAAGAAAATACTACCTTAAAAATTAGACTGGAGCAAGTGGAAGTCAGTGACTTTATGAGAAATCAAGACATTATAAAACAGAACCAAAGGAATGAAAAAGTGGAAGACAATGGAAAAACCACTGACCTGAAAAATAGATCCAGGAGAAATAATTTTAAAATTATTGTACTACCTGAAAGCCATGATCAAAAAAAGAGCCTACATATCATCTTTCAAGAAATTATCAAGGAGAACTGCCTTGATATTCTAGAGCCAGAGGGTAAAATAGAAATTAAAAGAATCCACTGATCACCTCCTGAAAAAGATCCCAAAAAGAAAACTCCTAGGAATATTGTAGTCAAATTCCAGAGCTCCCAGATCAAGAAGAAAATACTGCAAGAAGCCAGAAAGAAACAATTACAGTATCGTGGAAACACACTCAGGATAACACAAGATCTAGCAGCTTCTACATTAAGGGATCGAAGGGCTTGGAATATGATATTCTGGAGGTCAATGGAGCTGGGATTAAAACCAAGAATCACCTACCCAGCAAAACTGAGTATCATGCTCCAAGGCAAAATATGGATTTTCGATAAATTAGAGAACTTTCAAGCTTTCTCAGTGAAAAGCCCAGAGCTGAATAGAAAATCTGACTTTCAAACACAAGAATCAAGAGAAGCATGAAAAGGTAAACAAGAAAAAGAAATCATAAGGGACTTACTAAAGTTGAACTGCTTTGTTTACATTCCTATATGGAAAGATGATGTGTATAATTCATGAGACCTCAGTATTAGGGTAGCTGAAGGGAATATACACATGTAGAGAGACAGAGGGCACAGAGTGAGTTGAATATGAAGGGATGATATCTAAAAAAATAAAATCAAATTAAGGGATGAGAGGAATATATTGAGAGAGAGAGAGAGGAGAGATAGAATGGGGTAAATTGTCTCACATAAAAGTGGCAAGAAAAAGTAGTTCTGTAGGAAGGGAAGGGAGGCAGGTGAGGGGGAATGAGTGAATCTTGCTGTCATCATATTTGAACTGAGGAGGGAATAACATACACACTCAATTGGGGTACCTTACCCCACAGGAAAGGAGGAAGGAGATAAAAAAGGTGGGATGATAGAAGGGAGGGAAGAAGGGGGGGGAGGTAATCAAAAGCAAACACTTTTGAAAAAGGACAGGGTCAAGGGAGAAAATTGGATAAAGGGGGATAGGATAGGAAGGAGCAAAATAATTTGTTCCTTCCTATCCTTTCACAACATAAGTATTGTGGAAGGGTTTTACATAATGATCCACATGTGGCCTATGTTGAATTGCTTGCCTTCTTAGGGAGGGCAGGTAGGGAGGGAAAAGGGGGGAGAATTCGGAACTCAAAGTTTTAAAAGCAAATGTTCAAAAAAAAGTTTTTACATTCAACTAGGAAATAAGATGTACAGGCAATTGGGCATAGAAATCTATCTTGCCCTACAAGAAGGTAAGGGAAAAGGGGAAGGGGGGAGTGCGGTGACAGAAGGGAGGGCTGACTGGGGAACAGGGCAACCAGAATATATGCCATCTTGGAGTGGGGGGGAAGGGTAGAAATGGTGAGAAAATTTGTAATTCAAAATCTTGTGGGATTCAATGCTGAACACTAAAAATATTAAATAAATAAATAAATGAATGAATGAATGAATGAATGAATGAATAAATAAATAAATAAATAAATAAGAATGAACTTTACCAGGAGCAATCACTCAACATTCCACCTTTCCCACAAAGAACTCAAAATGAATCTACTTCATTCAGCCCAAAAATAAAGCTGTGACTTCATTAACCCCTTCAATGCTCCTGGCTCAGCTGGAATGACCACCGGAGCCTTGGCTTCTGTGCGCTGCCTGTAACGGCTAAGACCCAGCTCACAGATCATCTGCTGGCTCAGAACAAGAGAAGAGCACTTGGGGCCCATCTTGGTTTTCTTTTGCAATCTCATCACTGGGTCCTTCCTCCACCATCCCCAGCCAACACAGCTCATCTGTGCCTTGGCAGGTGGCCCCCAAATCCATCCCCCTGGGGCTAACATGGTGATGAGCCTCTGCCCATGGCACCAAGGCCACCAGGGCTCCAGACTGCAGATCTGCCAAAGGTTACTCTGGAACGTCCTTGGAAAAGTCAGAAGGTGGCAGGGGAGCAACACTGGAGGGGTGAGAGAAGTGATGTTTTTTCTTTCTAGGGGAACTCCAGCCCATGTCCTTGCACCCTCCACTGGAGGTGACCCAGTTCATGAAGGAGAAAACCATACAGAGTGGTCTGAGTAGAGACGGATTCCTTTGTCCAGAAAGCTGGAGGTGTTTGAGTCTCCTGATCAAGGCATGTTCTCTGCAGGAGGAGCTGAGTTTCAGCCCACCTCCTCATTTGAAAATCCATCCCCTCATTAATTGCTCACCAATCAGCGTTGATTTTCACCTTTCAGGGGCACCCCCTTTTCCAAAGGTAATTAAATATTCAGTGATCTCCATGGTTTTATCTTTGGTTACTGAGACCAGTGGCCATCAATTTTGATTTTCAGCCAGCCTAATTAATAAAGTAATTACTAATTACCCAGAAACTCTGTCTCTTGTGCTTTTCATTGTCTCAGGGGCAACATTATAGGGTTTGAGGGCCCTATGTTCTCAAAACGTAAAGACATCCCCATGTGGAGTCTTCTCAAATCCCACATGTCTCAAGAAATGGCCCAAAGCAAGGCTCTACCCAATTGAAGGGGAAACTACCCAGAGAGGAGTGCAGAGTGGGCATGGGACACCTGGTCTGTCCTGCTGCTCCCAGACACTGCTTCCCTTCAGAGTTTCTGGGGAGAGGTAGGATGGGCCTAAAGACTCGTAAAAAGCAAGGACGCTGTTCTGACCTACGTTTCGCCTATTTCTTTCCCCAGTTAATTGTTTCCCTTCTTATTTTAACTGCACTGATTCTGACTGTACAAAACCCGTTCATTTCTGTGTTATCCAAATAGCCCGTTACATCTTCCACATTCTTCTCTACTCCCTCCCCACCCCTCTCTTGGATGAAGTTCCTCCAATTTGTTTACAATGTGATCTTTTTTATGCTGAGGTCATGTTTCCATCTGGACACATGGGCTTCTTGTGGGACACAGTGGGACATGGGAGACCAGGACCTTTCAGTTTTCCCAGCAGGTCTCATCAAAAGTGAGGCCTTAATAGCCACAGCTAGGGCTTGGCAAGCCTCTGCTCCCGGGAGCTGCCATGGGCTCCTGTGGACAGGCCCATACTCACCCTCAGAATGGACTGCACAGTCTGCATCGGGTAGGTGACTGTGGTGGCGATGGCCTTAGCAATGGCCCCAATGACAAACACGTCCAAAGAAGAAAGCTGCCCAGCAGAGGGAAGAAAACAGAGTTGAGCCCCCACACCACTGGCCACAAGTGCCAGGACCCAGAGCCCCCACACCACTGGCCACAGGACCCAGAGCCCCCACGCCACTGGCCACAAGGGCCAGAGGCCAGAGTCCCCTTTGCCCTCTGCTTCAAAGGGAGAAGACCTGGCTTCCTGACATGGCCCATACCTGCACTCGTCTCTTCAAGATCTGCCTCTTGAGCCCTTCGTAGAACATGAACTGGATGGCCGGATTGAAGACCAGCAGGAGGGAGGGAAGTGTGCCGTTCCACAGAGCCGGGATCCCTTCGTCTCGCACAATTTGGTGGAAAGCATCTGAGGAAGAAGAGGCAGGTAGATCCAGAACCAAAGGGGCCAGAGCAGAGGGCTCCCTGCCAACAGCTTGGGAACCAGCTTTTCAGAGAGGCCCAGACACAGCCCTGACAGTGACCAGAGGCTGGCCTCAGAACCAAGAAAACCCGGGTTCCTGTCCCTGCTCTGATGCCCATTGGCTATGGCCCCCAGGCACGTCCTGTCTGCATCAGAGCCCCAGGCAGCTCTCTAAGACTCTGAGGTGGAAGAAGGTGCCAATCTGTTCTGGAGAAGGGAATGTCCTCTCTCTACCAAGGAACTCACCGGCCCCATCCTCATCCCCGCATTAGCCCTGTGACTTCAGTGGAGACACCAGGCCAGCAACCCCTGTCACAGAGATGCCTGCCCAGCGGCTGCCATTTCCCAGTCCAGCTTGGGTAGTGACCCTTCCCACATGGGGCAAGCACACTTCATTCCAGCACAACTGCAGGGCAATGAGCTGTGGCCCCTCAGTTCCACTGGTCGTGTCCCTCAGCGCAAACATGCAGAGACTGAGAGAAGAGCAGACCAGTGCCCTTGGGGCAGGGTCATCAAAAGGATGGGGCTCAACACCTGAGTCCAGACCAGGAGGTCCCTGCCTGGAAGGCACTCACCTAAGATGCCCTTGTAGTTGGTGGGCACGATGTCTTCATTTCTGAACTTGGCCCCCTGCAGTTTCAGCCGTGTGTTCACCACCCACAGAGGCGTGGTCAGGAGCACATTCACCACACCTGGGGTGGGAAAGGAAGCAGAGGTGGAGCTAAGGGAAATGTCACCTCTAACCTACCTTTTCTGCCATGGAAGACTAAGACCAACGTCAAAGCAGTGCCTGGGCCTGGGGGGCCACACAAGCCTCTGCTGTTAGAAGCGATTCAGGAGGGAACGTGGCTGGTGAGAGACAGACACCACAGAGAGACACAGACACATGCAGAGACAGAGAGACAGAGAAATAAGGAGACAAACAGAAGAAGTCACAGCACTGTCTCTGACCACGAAAACTGGGGTTTCCTCATCAGAAAAGCAGGGCACAACCTCCCATTCCTCACAGCAGTGTGGATGCTGCCCAAGATGCAATCTGACATCTTGACTGTGGGCTGTTTCAGAGAAAATACTCCCCCACTTTCCAAATGAGGAATGTGAGGACAGGCAAGAGTAGCCTGCTGACCGTGCAGCAGCACAAGCCCTGAGCAGGGGCCTTCACTGCTCTCTGCCCCTGACTTGAGTGGGGGTCAGTCTTTAACAAGACAAACGGGAGACACAGTGAGACCCAGGGAGGACATGTTGGGGAGAAGCTCCAGCTCTCAGAAGAGCTCCCTCCCACACAATGGCATGTCCATTCAGACAGGCAGGCAGCAAGCAGTGGGCCGGGGACAGCGTCACAAGCAGCACGCTCCGCTCACTCCTTACAAGATTCAGGAGGGGCAGGGACCTGGGTCCTACGGGAAGGCCTTGGGCTGGAACAACACCGTGAGGCCAGGAGCTTCTCTTTTAAAAACACATCATCCCAATTTAACATCATCTTGAGACTTTAACAGATTCTTTTAAAGGACAATCCTGAAACAATTAACAAAAGGAGAGTGACATTTACTAGGGCCGAGGAGGCAGGCCTGGAGTATCCACCCGGAGCGATGCCAAGAAGCCAGCACCAGCAGGCAGGAGCCCAGGGAGCAGCAGAATCCCAAAGCCCCAGGACCCAGAATGCTTTGATTTAGAAATTTCAAAGCAGGAGCACAGGGAGCGAAGCTTCCTCAAAGGATGCCACAGGGAATGCCCAGGAGACCCAAGTACTGTCTGCTCTCCTGCTGAACAGAACTTCCAAGCTGAGGCTGCTGACTCAAGCCCCAAGAGCATTCGATGACAAATGAAAATGCCAATAAAGTGACACAGCTCTGTTATACTCCAGGTCTGCAGTGGCCCTATTTCCATCCTAGGCCTCCCTCAAGCTCCCCTTGCTGGGGGGCCGCACAGTGGCCTGGGCGTGACCTGGCTTACCCTGCCAGGAAAAGGCTTCAAGGATGGACTGTCTTTGAAAGACCAGCCCAGGTGTCTCTGGAGAGACTCAACCTTTGCGATGATTTGTTGCTATAGCAACTCTTCCACCAGCTGCCTCAGAGAGATGCGAATACATACCTTCCCCAAGAGACCAGGAATCTCCTGGAGGGCAGGAGGGCATTTCATTTCTGTCTTTGGGCCTAGAGTGCTTAAGAAATACTCACTGACCTACTGAGAGGCAAGGGTACAGGTGAGTCCTGCCCTCCTCCTCATGACAAAGCCCATTAGTGCCTCATCAGACAACACACGGATGCTCTGGCCTAGCAGCCTCCCACCTCGCACAGATGTCATTATGTTTCATCATATGTCTAGGACATACTCTACCCAGCAGTGGCTGAAGTCAACTAGGGACCTCTGCTTAACAGGGCGTTTTATGTTCCTGGAGAGAGGTAGGGGGCTGAGGGTTCAGAACGCTGTGTACACTGTTAAATGAAGAGCTCTATTTGCTACAAGGGAGGATTCAATTTTGGGGCAAGGGGAAGGGACCAACAAACTGATTTTTTGATGAAAAGTAAATATGAAACTAAGGTTGAAGGTCAGTCCAATCCCAAGCAAACATGAAAAGACCAGCTTCCTTCATTGAACCTGTCAATCAATAGCCAAGCCCCTGAGACGTGGTGCTGGAGAGGGAGGAAGCACCACCCCCTCCCCTAAACTTCAAAGGGTCAGGGGGTCTGGACTTCTCACAGAGCCAGGAGCAGTACCCAAGGATAAACTGGACACCCTGAGGAGAGGCAGCTCAGGGCTCTAGGAGGAGCCCAGGGGAAAGTTAGAGCAAAGGGGAAAAGGACCACCGTGAACTTCCGGCAGCCGCAGCCCACACGTGCTCTAAGCATGATCCCGCATTTGCCCTGGCTTCAGTATGTGCCTGCAGGTCCTAGACTTAGGTCCTTAACACCCTTAACAAAAAACTAATTAACTCTGGCTGGCCAACTGCTATCATCTACTAGATACTCAATGGAGAGCACACTGATGGGGGCTCATGAGCAAAAGTACTAGGAGTCACCTCCCAACTCCTCAAGGGGAGGCGTCGACTACCCTCTGGGCCAGGCCCCAGCCCACCAACATGTAGCAGAGGAGAGGGTACTACCCATGCTAGGTGGATCTCACTGGATCTCTGGAATCCTGCCTACAAGCTCTCTGATCTGCCTTAAGCCTTCCTAACTACAGGGCAAGGAACCCCACGAAAGGTGGGCAGTGCCTCAAAGCCACAGCTGAAGCCCTTGGAGTACAGTGTGAAGAGACCTCTAGATCCCAGCCTGTCTCAGCAGCTGTAAGCCGTAAGGGCCAGGGCAGCCGACGCAGTTCTAGCTTGTGCCTTTGCTAAAATGGTCTAGAAAGGCTCTGCTCCAACGTTCTGCTCCAGAGGGCTAACTGCTGTGGGTCTGAGGCACAAACACAATAACCAGGGATAAATTCCCAAGTTTAACGCAGAGTTTGAATAACAATAGCTCTGTTTCTGCTAGTCTTTGGAGAGAACAATGCTTGGTTCCCACACAGTTTATTATACCATGACAAGGCTCCCAGCAGGATAAGCAACATTTTCTCTAATTACTTGGAGAATATATTGGCAATAAGATTAAAAAACCCAAAACAACAGTTATTACGAGAAATAAAGAGGCCCAAAGCAAAGAACAATTTTCTACCTCAACAACTCCACCTCCTCACCACCCCCCACCTCAGTCAGTGCATTTGTAGAAGAAGGTGGTTGGACCAGGTGACCTTGCTGGTCCCTCTCTGCTCAAACCCTCACTGCGCACAAGCCCCTGTGCCCGGCCCTCAGAAGTCCAATCTTCCAGTGGAAAGGTTGGAAAGGGTCAACGTGGCAAGGCAAGGTGATTGGACTGAAAACATAATTGCATTATTTCATTTGCATCTATTCTACTAATTGACATTGGGATAATCTCCAAGATATAATATTCTCATAGCAGGAAGACTCGGCTTAAACAAACAGACTCGTCCGAAGCCAGGCTTGAGGCCCAGGAGGGTTCAGGGACCCCATGATTAGAGCGAAGGTGGTGGAGTACATAGAGTCAGGAATACCTGGGCTGGAATCCTACCTCTGACAGGTATAAGGTGTGAGACCCTGGGCAAGTCACTTAGCAGTCCCATGCCTCAGTTTCCCCACTTACCTCCTAATACTTCTGTGAGGCTCAATGGGGTTTAAGGCTTTCCTAACCTTGAGGTGCTAGAAAAAGGCCAGTTATTATAGAGTAAAAGATGCACTTCTTTGACAGAAGGGCAGCCTGGGCATTCTCTTGGGTGTCCTGGAAAGGGGCACGTTGTCCATGTGGCCCAACAGGGCTTTCCTCAACACCCTCTGGGCCCAGATGCTACAGGAGGGGCACCACACAGCCAGCCAAGACTCCCCTGGGCCCACAGGAGAGGGCACAACCCCGACCAGACAACAAAGGGCCTCAACAACTCATCTCCACAGGTGCTGATTAGAAGTGTCCGAGGCCACAAGGAGGTTAAAGACAGGAGAGAAGGAGGAAGGGCTGAGAGTGACCCTGGCAATGCTGAGAAATCTGGGAGAGTCCCTGAAGGGGGCCTTTCTATTAAGTTCAACACCCACTGATTAAGCATAGCAGAAACAGGATTCTAGGCCCGGCCTTTTCTCTTGTGCTTCTGAAACCTGACATTGCTGCAAAGGACTGTGGGTGGATGAGATTACTGTCACTAGATACTGTCCCCCTGAGAGATGATGGGAAAGCGCTTTCCTAAAGAAAATGTTGCTGTCTTTAGGCAGAAAAACATAATCCACTTTCCATTCAGATGTCCCCTTTACTCAGAATATTCCAACCCAAAGTTTTGTTTTTCTTTTTTTGAGACAATCAAGGTGAAGTGATTTGCCCAAGGTCACACAGCTAGTTAATTTAAGTGTCTGAGGCTGGATTTGAACTCAGGTCCTCCTGACTCCATGCACAGCACTCTGTGCGCTCCTTCTAAGGCACACACAGAACATGACAAGTGATGATTGAAAAGCATGTCTTTCTCTCAGAAACCCTTGTTACCTGCAACAAATCCAACCACCAGGTCCTTTCCTGTTGTAGAATGTTGACCTTTTACCCAGACAGCTTTGAGGCTATTAAAAGTGTAGAAATAGACAAAATTGGAGCAGCAAAGACTGGAGATAACTGGAAACCAGCCTCTGTATGGTGCCAGGCTAGGAAAAAACAAACAGAATGTCAGAAATGGGCCCAGACTGGCCCGCTCCCCGCCCCATCCCTGAGCTAGACAGAAGGCATACATTCTGTTCTGTTGTGTGTGGAGGTAGTCAGGGTTAAGTGACTTGCCTAGTGTCTGAGGCCACATCTGAACCCTGGCACCACCCAGCTGCCCCTAGAAGTTGTACATTCTAAAAGAGGCCGCATGCTCAGGCCATCGGGCGGGGGGGGGGGGGGGGGGGGGGGGCTCCACAAGCTAAGACAAGTGTGCTTTACTCAGTGACTCCCACTGCACAGGCTGGGACGGTAAGCTGCCGTTGGTATTTCCCAAACGAGCTATCCTGGTTTTCGGCTAGAAGCACAAATCGCCCGCCTGCCAGATGTAAGTGGCAAGGGGCATGTGCCAGTAACTGCCCTGCAGAGATCCGGCCCCACCTAAGAGAAGCCTCCCATCCCAAGGGCTGCTACTGCCTGTTCTCCCATGCACGCTGGGAGGACCAGGGGCCTCACTGCCTTGCACTTACAGGCCTTCCTCTTTAATGATCTCCATCAGCACTGTGTGCGTTGTCTTGGATTTCCGCTTCTCATCAACTAGCATATAAAGAAGAGACCGTTAGGATTCCTTACTTGCAGGCATTTGTGGGTGCCCCCAGCATCCCTGCCATCTCAAGAAAGAGGGCAGGAGGCCTCCCACAGGTTGGCTGGATTGCCCCTGGATTAACACAGGGAAGAGGACAATGTGGACCAGGGAAGAACTGGGTGGGCACGCCCGGCTGGTCTGTGACTGGCTCTTCTGGAGGGGACACTCCCACAGAGGGAGAAATCACAGGTCTAGGTGCTCCAAGTAGGAGACAGGCTTTATCATGAGCCTTCTGAAATCAGGATTGGTCACTGTACTGATCAGAGCTATTACATTTTTTTAAGTTGTTTTATTTATCAGCCTGAGACCTTAACCTGCAGTCCAAGGACCCCAAAATTTGAGGGGATCTGTGAACTTGGATGGGGAAGAAAGCTACCTCTCTAATTCATTATATTTGGTTTCTTGTAGAATCCTATGTATTTTATTTCATGCACCCAAAAACATGATTCTGAGAAAGGCTCCAAAGGCTTTGCCGATGGTCCAAATGCCCCAGGACACAAAAAGGGGGAGAAGGCCTACTTGATGGTGTTGTGGTCACTGCATTAACTACTGACTGTTGTACTGCTCTGCTCACTTCAGTCTGCATTAGTTCGGGCAAGTCTTCCCAGATTTTTCTAAATTCATCCTTTCTTGTCCATTCCATTCATATATCATTATTTATTCAGACATTCCCCCAGGCAATCAAGCAAGCAATAAGCATTTATTAAGTACTCACTAAGGAAAAGCCAAAACAACTCCTGTCCTCAAGGGGCTCACATTCTGATGGGGGAGAACATACACACATACCCGTACACACACGTATGTATGTATATGTATTCGACATTACATACTTCCCTTTTGCAGCTACACCAAAAAGTGCTGCAGTTATTTATTTGGAAAAGATGGGTCTTTTCCTTTTTTCTTCAATCTCTTCAGGGTATATGTGGGCCTAGTGGTGGTATCCAGGGTCAAAGGGCATGTGCAGTTTAGGGGCTTTGGCAGTAGAGTTCCAAATTGCTTTCCATCTTTTTCAAACCTAAAAATCTGCCATTTTCTGAGAATCATGATGGCATTTCTGTGAGGTAGGGAGGGCTTACTAAAAACAAGAATTATTATTTTAAAGCTACACTGTCCCTCAGCAGTCACATAGATCTTGATGGTCTTCTAGCATCTGTAACACAGGGTGGAGAATCAAAATGGCGAGGATGATGGCCAACTCTTTGGATCGGCAGAGGACAGCGGAGTGGGTTTCATGTTTTTGTCTCCCCTTTATGATGTGTCCCTCTGGACTTGAGGCTGATTTTGCTCCTAGGGGTTTTCTGGGGGTGTGAAGAGTTCAGAAATAAGTGAGCAAAACAAAGGGTATCAACAGACACACTTCTTTCCCAACAAGCACCTGCTGGGAGGGTCAGCAGACGTGGGCCTGACCAGCCACCTTCTGCTCTAAGAGTCAGTCATGCACAGTACTTGGTAACCTTGTATTTCTACGTGGGCCTCAGAACACATTTCACAGATTTGAAAATCACTCATGTAAGAAAGCGAGTGAGTAAGACAAAGAAAAGAGAGAAGGGAGCACAAAGAAGTTCTGCCCTAGAGTAAAGCGCTCAGTCCTGGGCACTGAGTTTAGGGGACAATGACACACAGGTGGTGGGGACCATGAAAATGAGGAGTGTGTGAAGGAAAGGGAGATGTGAAGATGCGGGGTACCAAGAGGGCTGGCTCTGAGTAGCTGAAGGTCTGTGCTGAGGGAAGAACGGGACTCATTCTGCTTGGCCCCCTGCTTGCCGAGGAAGACCAAGGAGCTATGGAGAGGCCCACTCCAGCTTTCCAAAAATGAGAGCTATTCAAGATCAGAGTGTGCTGATATCTTCAGTCCCTGGAGTCCCAGCTAGGCTAGCTGCCCACGGGACCACACAATGCTGTGGGAATTCCTGCTCTGCTGTAGGCTGGCCTCCATGACCCGGGAGGCTCCTAAAATCTGTGTGATAGATAGTAACCAGCAATCTCATCCACCTTCTTTCTCTCAGATTCCAAAAATGGGTACAGCTCTAGGTCCTCTGGGAATGACTCTTTCTGCTCATCCGCAAAGGGCCCTGACAACTGACATCTGGAGCTGGCAGACAAGGGTGACGGCAGGTCCCTCAAGAAGCCATCACCCATGTGCTGCTCCTGAGAAGGGGGTGTGGGCATCTGCCAACCATTCTGTAAACGAGAGCACACTCACCCCAAAGGAGAAGTTTACTCACCCTGAAGTCGAAGCCTGGCGGTGTCCAAAGGGAAAAACACCGTCATGGCGGTCACGCTTCCCTGTAAAAGCGGAAGGAACACTTAGCTCACAGTCTCACGAGGGGGAAGCCCAAGCAAGAGCTGACAAGGTAACCACCACAGCTGGCCACCCCAGCCTCAACAGTTCCGGCTCTAGGAGCCTCTCAGCAGCTCTGGGAATCATTCCTTCTGCTAAGGATGAGAACAGGAATAACATTTCCATAGCATTTGAAAGATTCACAGGTGGAGGAACTGAATTTTCCAAAACAAAAAGGAATCTGTGATCATGTGTTTATCAAAACAGGTTCTGAAAATGCTGGGGTCCACCTAGGAGGCCCCAGGGAAGGCCTCAATGCAGGGGCTGGGCTACTTGGGACACCTACAGCCAGGGTCCCCACTGTGGGAAAGGAAAGCCATCTTTGCACACTCATCATTCATGCAGCCAACACTTTCTTGCCTTCCTTAAATAGGAAAAACCAAGGATCAGAGAATTGAGAGCTAAAAGGGACCAACCCTCTCATTTTACAGATGAGGAAACTGAGGCCCAGAGAGGGAAAGCTGGCTTACCCAAGGTCACAGGGCAGAGCCAGGATTAAAATCCAAGGCTTTTCCCATTCAATTTATACAATGTAATTGTTTGGCCTTATTTTCCATAACGAACTCAGACAAGTGTTGTTCAAGATTTTCTTTAAGTTCCTGTTTGGTGTTGCAAAGAAAAACACACCAAAGTGTCTTTTGAGGAATAAAATGTAACCCAATAAACACTTATCAAAAGACTGCTATGGCAAAGCTGTGTGTGAGGTGTTGACTGTGGTTCAGCGGTTCATTCATGTCCAGCTTTTCATGACCAGTGGACCAGAGAGTCTGTGGGCTTTTCTTGGCAAAGACACTGACTGGAGTGGTTTGCCATTTCTTTCTCCAGTGGATTAAGGTAAACAGAGGTAAAGCGCCTTGCCCAGGATCACACGGCCAGTAAACGTCTGAGACTCAAACTTGATTCCTCCTGTCTTCCTGACTCCAGGCTCAGCCTCTATGCCCACTGGGACATCCAGCTGCCCCAGGCACAGACACAGGGATTAAAAAACAAAGACACTGACTGTCTCTGTGCTTAAGGAAATGGGGTCTCTACAAAGATACAAAGAATACAGTGTGCAATGAGGTGAAGGAAAAATATGACCACCAGGCATAAGGAAATTCGAGGAGGAAGATGCCACTTTCAGGGGGGACATCGGGAAAGGCTTCCCCAAAGAGGAAGTCCCCAAGCTGGGCCTCGAAGGAAAAGGAGTTTGGGGGTGAAGAGGAGAAAGCACTTCAGGCACTGAGGATGGGCTCAACAAATGCAGGATGGCACAAAGTGAAAGGTCAAGTTCCGAGAGGAGCCAGAAAGCCAATTTGCTGGAATGTTAAAGAAAAGGTTGAATGGGAACTTGGAGCCAGAACGTGGGGCACACAAACTTGATATATTGCCAAAATATTAAATGTACCATCAAGTGTAGGCCTGGGCATGATGTCAACTCAATAAAGCTTTATGGAGTGCATGGCTGGCATGTGCCAGGCACTGTGCTGGAGAGCCAAAGCCCAACAGCCACCTGCATCCAGAAGCCTGTATGGCACAATTCCGTTTGTGGAAGAAGACCAGCCCGGGCACATATGGGCAGCTGGGCTGGAGTCAGAAGATGAAGGGCAGAGAGGTGTGACCATCCTGCAAAGAGGCAAATCTTTCTCAGGACACATGAAGTGTGAAGCAAAGGGTCCAGGATTTAGAGGGTTCCCATCTCACACTTCCCTAGTCCCGTCTGATCCTGGACAAGTCACGAAAACTCCATGCCCTCAGTTCCTCCATCTTTTGAACGAGGATAATTATCTCACAAGGCCGCTTCCAGGACCAGATGAGACCACGACTCTGCCTTTCGTTTCTTTGTTTGTCAAACAAGGCTTAGAATCTTTATATAACCTCGAGGTCATCATAAAATTCAAATGAGACTATGATGCTTCATAATCATAAAATGGGAACTGAGCTCATTCAACTGTAATTGAGTTTTAGAGATTATACAACAGTAACATGATGGCTTTGGAGAAAACGCCTACGACCTTTTTTTTTTTTTTTTTTTTGGTGGAAAGGTGGAACCTAGTGTTATTTATGTGAAATCTGAAGACAGGTCTCACAGTAAGGGAATGGTTGGCTGATTTCTGACCGGAGCTCTCTGACCTTCCTGCATTTAAAGACTCTCCACTTCGAGAACCAGCAGCCAGAAGAACCCCAATTCATTTCCCATGCAACCTCCCACCCATGCCTGCTGTACACAATAGTCCTCAAACCCGAGTCTTGCATATGAATTTACAAAAGGGGAACACATGATAGCTGTATGTTTAGGCATGTACATTTACATACCTTGGACACACACACACACACAAACACTGCACAATCTACTTTCAGACACACAGGGTACAATCTATACACAGGCAGGCAGATACTAACGCAATAAAGAAGCATGAATGCTGCCCTCAGGGGGTTTACATTCCAATGGAGGAAAGATAATAACACCCAAAAAGGAGCTGAAAAGGAAGAGGCAGTGAGGACTCCAGCTGAGGGCACTGAAGGTGTTAGGTGTAGTCTGAAAAGCCAAAGCTCAGATGAGAAGGAAAGCTGGCAGCCAAAATAGACTCCGGTCCAGGGAGGAACCCACCAAAGGGGGAAGGACGTTCCACTGTAGAAACCCAGGGAAGTACAAAAGCTAAACACACACACACACACACACACACACACACACACACCTTCAACCATCGACAAACGGCTCACCCCCAAGACGGCGTACAGGCACAATCTGCTCCCACAGAAATGTCTAGTCTCCTCCCAATAGAGACAAAAGTAAAGCGGGCAATCTGTTTAGTCGTCCACACAACCAACACATACACACAAATGCAAGCTCCCCAAGGTCACACAGCTACTGGGACCACTAGCATCAGGAGGCTGAAAGACCCTGTCCAGTCCAGGCTGGTAACTGACCCCAGACAGGTGAAGTGAATGGGTCCCAGTCCGGGCTCAGGCCTCACACCCAGAGCTCTCTGGGCTTCTCCTGCAGGCTCTGTGATCCTTGCAACACACTTTTCGGAACCCCTCATTTTAAAAATGATGAGACTGACTCCAGGTGGCCCATGATCCAACCTGTGCCACTGTCCTGGCTTGGAAAGTCTCCACAAGCTGTTACATGGATGTTCCAAAGTGGGACTTGGACCAATCACCTCCCTCTCCCCAACTCAATCAACTCCAGCGGCAGCCTGCTGCCTTCGGGCACAAATCGAAAGTTCTCAGTTTGGCACTGAAATCCTCCCCCCTTCATGGTCTTCTTATACCCTCACAGCCTTCCCCCAACTCTGATCCAGTGACCCTGGCCTTCTGGCTGGTCCATGAATAAGACCCTCCATTTTCAGATTCCGGGCATTTCCTCTGGCTGTGCCCCATGCCCGGAATGCTCTCTCTCCTTATCTCCACTTCTTGGCCTTTCCCAATCCTCCTCAATCTCCATGCCTTCCCTCTGAGATTTTCTCCAACTATAACATCTTTCAACTTGCAGGAGCACAGAATTTGGAACACAAAGGGACCATGTTAGCCTAACACCCTCTTGTATACAGATAAGAAAACTGAAACCCAAAGAAGGGATGTGAGCTCCTTGAGGGCAGGGACTATTTGATTTACTCTGGCTTCCAGTCTAGTAATTGTTAGGAACTTATATCTGTTGAACTGCACTGCACAGTGACAGATGGAAAACGTTCTGTAAACATATACATAGATGTCAGCTCTGGCTATGAAGGCAAGACAAACCTATAGCGCTCATCCGTCAGTACCTCCATCTCCAACAAACACTGCATTGGGAAAGGCTAACGAGCCTGAGCCAGCCATCCGGTAAATGGGAAGAGAGTGGGCTGGATTGCCTTTGGGAAATTACAAAGCTCCTTTAATAAAGGCCCAGTATTCTCCAAGAAGCAATATTCCACAGTATTAATGTATGGCCATGAGTCACGGAATACAAAAGTCTCCCAGGAATTAAATGTATCACCCAGAGGGCAATGAACGGTGGGTGTGTGAGCAGTCGCAACACAGAACAAGAGAATTATAAGAACAGGAGCAAAGGATGACTGAAAAAGAAGATGGGCTCCCATGGCAAAAAAGAAAGGCAATAAATAGACGGTTCAGCTAGTGTGCTGTGCTAGCTCGACTGAGGGGTCGAGTTATTGAGGAAGGTCCCTTGACAGGCATGGATGGTCTACGACCTGCACTGCTGAAGGGATCCCCATCCTGATTATATTGGAGTAGTCTACTGGTACCCAAATAAGCAGTCACAGCCTGATTCGCCAATGGCCACCTAGTCTGGGATGGGCCTCAAGGACCTCCCAGCCAATCCCTGAACATTCCAAGGTTCCTGATTACTCCAGATTCCTTCTTGTCACTACCACTCATTCCATGCCCAACAATCACTACACATTGATCAAGGTGCCTGCCACACTGTGCTGTTAAGATCCTCTTATCAGAGCTCTAGAAATAACACACCAGCCCAATGAGTCGGCTGATTATTATGTTTTCTGAAGCATTAGGAGTAAAGATCAAGGTGGTATAATGGACACAGTAGCGGTCTGGAGTCAAAGGACCTGGGTTCTAATCCTGACTCTGCCACTTACTAGCTGTGTGACATTAGGAAAGTCACTTCACATGTGCAGGCCTCAGTTTCTGCATATAGGTCGGGCTAGATGACCTTCTTGGCTCTAAATCCAAGACCTAGGGAAAAAAAATTTTTTGGGAGGTGGGGGTGGGGAGATGGATTCTTTTACTTATTAGCATAGAAGTATTGCTAGAACGTTTAGATTTTCAATGTATAGTATTTCACTTTTATTATGGTACAGTCTGGAAACCTAACCACCACTTAGGCTACTCCTTGTGGCAACTGCTCCTAATTCCAAACAACTTACAAAGAACATTTCAAACACTGTGGGCCGGTGGCTGGGGAGAGGGAGCTGGAGATGGACACACAGGCTGTTTCCAAGGCACCCGTTCAACAAGGTCTGAGCTTTCTACAGCCAAAGTAGCTGGTTTAAGGGATGAACCTGGTAGGCGCCAAACTTGGGCAAGCCCTGTGTGGTAATCACCTGCAATATAAACTAAGGATATTGGCTTTCTTCTGCCAGAGATCCAAGGATGTCCTAAAACTCAGGCCCTGAGACACAAGAACGGTATAAAAATTAATTCAACAAATATTTGAAATCACTCTGAAGACAGTCTGTGGGGCCCAGAGGGACTAACATTTGTCCCAAAATGGCCTTCTAATTTTCCTCCTCCATCCTTGGCACAAAAAGCTCTGCCTACACAGAGCTATAACTTCAATGAGGTGCTGGAGATGCCTGGAGGTAAAGAGAAGCTGTGAGTGATCTGGGCGAGCCAGCCACCCGCTGCTCGGCCTGCTTCATCACCTAAGGCCAGGCCAGTGAGCCTACAGTAAGATGTACACTGTGCAGACCCATCACCTGCCCAGGCTGTGAGCCCAGCTTTTCATGGGTACTTCAGGCACGTCCGTTCTATTGTGTCATTTTCCCTGAGAATTATGTGTGCCAGTTTACAAGGGGGTTACTCTCATACACAGAAGACAAGGCACAGTGAGATCGGACGCCGCCAGTCATAAAGAAGAGATTCGTGATTATCTGTTGCCTGAGTGGGCGCTCTGCATCCGAGGGAGCGGCCCAGGCAGCACTGAGCGTCCACAAAGGCGGCATTTTCTTTTTCCCAAGAAGTATGCTTTTTAGTCACAAAACTGATCACTTTATCACCCCCCACCCCCAGCCCAGGAGTCTCTGGCAGGTGCCACTTCACAGTAAAACCCCAAACCCTACGATTGCTGAGAACGCCATTGGACTAGCAGCACTACCACTGGGGGGAGAGGGGGGCAGGGCAATCAAGGTTAAGTGACTTGCCCAGGGTCACACAGCCAGTAAGTGTCAAGTGTCTAAGGCCACATTTGAACTCAGGTCCTCCTGACTCAGGGCCGGTGCTCCATCCACTGCACTACACAGCTCCCCCCACTACAATCTTTCCAAAGAAGCCACTGTCCTAAGCCCTAGAGGGAGCTGGCACCATCAGTTCAGATGAGAGAAATTGAGTCTGAACATCCTGTGATTTGGCCTAGAGCGCACACAGATAAAACCTTGACATTTTAAACTATTTTAAGAGTTGGCTTGGCAGTGAAACCCTAAAGACATTTTCAAGAACCTTTGGCTGCATGAACATGTTAAACTCTTATGACTATATTTGGTTATTTTGGCTGCAAGTTCTCTTTAAATGGGAACTTGATGACAAACTCATACCATCTAGTGCCGTGTACAAGTCCCCCTGTGGTATGTGGCCTCCTCTGCAGCTCTTCCAGAGATCAGGATGTGTTCTAAGAAATGGACCTAATTGGCAGCAAAGATCAGTAAAACTAACAGAACAAAAAACCAGGCCACTGGCATATTGTGTCCTAGGCACAAAGAGCAAGAAAAGGACAAACACATGAGGCTGGAACCAAGCAGGAGGTGGCTGCTCTGCCAAAATTTCTGATTGAGCTGAAGCTTGAGGTGCGGGGGGCAGAGAAGGGGCCAGACTTCCTTCTAGTGGACTCGGAGCTCTGCTGGTGATGAAGAATGAAGGCCAGACTATCAATCCACTGGGGCCTGGAGAAGCTGAATGGGTTGGTTCAGCTTGGCTGCCGAGGGCAGAGCCAGGAACAAGAGAAAAGGGCAGAGAGGCCAAGTTGAATTTTGTTGGAGGCTGAAGATGCAAACTTCTGTGAACAATATGAAGCAAGCCCTTCACAACTGGTTACACCTAGAAGTTCCAGCCAGAGGATGTCCCATCATCTCTCATGGCCTGCAACCCTAGCCCTCCTCTGCCTCCTGGATGCCCCTGCTCTTTTTAAGGCTCCAGCACCAAACTAAGACAGAGCCAGCCCTCCTGAAACTTTAAGCACTCTAGAAAGCCATAAGACAAAAGAGGGATATATGACTCAGTCACTGGACAAAGGCACCAGAAAGTCACAAAATTCGGTGCTAAGAGATCCAGGGGAGGTTCCTGCTCCCTAGGAGCAGACAGTCAAGGAGGAGCAGGCACAGATGCGCTTCAGTGTAGCAAGCATTTATTAAGCACCTGCTAGGGGCAAGGCAGTGTGCTCAGTGCAAACGGGCCAACACAGCCCCAGGCCTCAAGGACTGGAGATTCCAGGATATGAAGACAATCTGTGCGCAGGTAAGAAAACACAAGGTGATTCAGCGAATAAGGGAGAGAATCTTGGTAGCTGGGCTCTGTAGGGAGAATGGGGGCAGACTTGGCAGGACCATCAGCCCTAAGCTGCAGATGAGGAAGGACAGCCCCTCAAGCCTTGGGAGCCTGATGGACAGAGACAAGAGGTGAGATGCTGACTTCCAAGAAGAGCTCAGTCTGCTTGGGCGGGGGCACAGGGGGTGTAGGTGGGAGTCATGTGAAATCAGGCTGGAAAGGTCAGGATAGAGCGTGATTGTGGAGGGCCTTCAATGCCAATCTGAGGAGTCTGTTTTACCCTAGAGGCAGGAGGGAGCCCAGATTGTCCTGAGCAGGTGTGACACAGTACAACCTGTACCTTGGGAGGATTATTTTGGCATCTATGTGCAGGATGAAGCAGAGAAGGGAGACTGGAAGCCAGGAGGCACTCAGTGTGGAGAAAAGGTGAGATAGTAGCTGGGAGAAAGGAGGAAGGGAAGGATGTGAGAAAGCTGTGGAGCAGAACTGACTGGCCCCAGTCACTGGCAGCAAGAAGAGTCAAGGCTGTGAGGCTGGGGACTGGAAGGGTGGTGGCACCCAACAGAAATATGGCTGCATTTCAGGGCCCAAGAATTCATAGACCCCAAAATGCCATAGGCCTTTAGGGAAAGGAGGGGTCTCTGTGGGCTGGGGATTAGTAAGCATAATAACCATCAACAAGAATTTTGAAGCCCTTAGAATGTGTTGAGAATTGTGTTATGATGCTGAATACTGAGAGAAGGCAAGAACAGGCCTGGCACTCATGGACTTGGTGTCTAATGATCACATCCAAGAGCCAGGGCAAGTCGAGAGGGCCAGGGGCCACAGCCCTGCCAACAGAGTCCAAGGCCCTGGGTTCCAATCCTGCCTTTGATGTGTGACCTGAGGCAAGTGATTTGACCTCCCTGGGCCTTAAGTGTTCTCATCTGTACTAGACCAGGAAGCCTTTCTGGTCCCTTTGAGCTCTGAAGCCATGATCTTATAACTCTGGAAAAGCAGCTGGACTGTGAGAGCAAAAAATGGGAAACAAACTAGATTCCACTGACTGGAGCCTGGTTGAATGTGTTTAGAACAACACAATGGAATAATTACTGTCCAAGACAAAACTACAACTAGGAGCCCAGAAAAAACTTGGGAAGACCCATAGGAACTGGTGCAGAGCAAAGTTAGCAGAAGCAGGAGAATTTCCTTAATGACCACAAAAGCGTGGCAAGGGGCTTTGGAACTCTGCTCAATGCAATGCCCAATCCCGACTCCAGCAGACTCAGGACGGATGCGGATCTCTCTTCCTTGGTCAGGAATTTCTGCCATGTAGCCTCGATGCATTTTTTCTTTAAACATTAGGCTCCTGGCCTAAGCATGACAAAGCCAGCCCATGAAGAGGTGGCATCCATAACTATTTCTTTTTTTTTTTTTGACAGTATGCCCTATATTTATTTAAGGGATCTTTGAAAGACAAAGCCTTTGAAAAGGCTCACAAAAGTATCAACATCTATTTATAATTTCCCAGAGGGTAAGTTGTGCCAAGAGCCCAGGACCCAGGAGACCATGGAAATCCTGAGGCAGCATATGGGGGAATAGAGTTACTGCCTTGATGACAAATTTCCTGTCCCCAAGACACAGGGGAGGCCACTGACAAAGTAGGAACTGGGAAAGTGTGCCGAGCTAGGGCTGCTGCTCCTGGATCCTGATGACCACTTCCTCCCTCCTCCCTGGGCCCAACATCTTGCTGAGCCCATGAGGCAGATGGAGGTGTATCAGAGACATTCATTCCAGCTACGCCAACTGAAGGGGGAGGAAAATTCGCTATAGCAGGACGAGTCAGAGTTTCCTCTTCAAGTGTACATTTCAGATGTATGTCATGAGCGCCACCATCCTGGCACCAGGTCTGACCACAGGCCCTGCATGGCCAATGGAGGCTGGCACAGGAGGCCGTGCTCACCTAAATCCGCGCTGTCACCTTGCGGAGTGTCCTTTAACTGTGGGCCTGGAGGCCCACGTTGTTCATCTCGTGGTGTGCTAGGGTCAAATATGCATTTGAGGAAAATCTCTGGCAACGGTGTGGACTGAAGAATGGAGGCTAAATAGGAGGCAAGTACCTGGGCCCGGAAAAGATGCGATGAGACGGCCTCAGACACTTGACACACTTACTAGCTGTGTGACTTTGGGCAAGTCACTTAACCCCAACTGCCCTTCCTTCCCCCCTCAAAAAAAACAAAACAAAACAAAAAAAATTATATAAAAAAAAGATGTGATAAGAGCCATAACTAGGGTGGGGAAGGAGGGATGAATAAATGGGATACTGCAAAGGACAGAAACCACTAGATCTGGCAACGACTGCGGGTGAGATGGAGAACCTGAAGATGGAACGGGATGGGAAAACACTGATTAAGTGCTCATAAAATGTCCGTTCTGATAGGGGAAGATTCTGTTACAGGACAGATGGAAGGACCAAGTGAGCAGTCCAAACAGCAGCCCAAACATCACAGCCATTTGGGGGGCGGGGGGGGGTGTTGCGTGTGTGTACAGTAAGGGTTGTCACCACCTTGCCAGAAGGGCTAGTGTTAGCGGCTCCTTGCTCATGCAGGCAGTGTGAGCAAGATCTCTGAGGAAAGGTCCCCAGCAGACTTCCCAACATGCCTGGTCCACTTCAGGTCACCTGGGGGGTGGGGGTGGGGAGGGGGGGTCTGGTGTGACATGAAGACTACAAATGTGGGTAAGTGAAGCGATGGGGTGGCCGGCAGGGCCCTGATGTTCATAGGAAGAGCAGACCAATAGAAAAATACCTGCTCAACTCGTGGGAAGCAACACATTCGTGTTCTCAGCGTGTCCCAATCATGTCTCAGCCTCTCCTTTATCTACCAACTTCTTTGCCTGGGGACAGGATAGGCTGCTGCTGCTCAGCAATCAGGCCCATCTGAAATGTCTCTTTCTGAGAGGCAAAGTCTGGGCCAAGCAGGAAGAGCAGAGACTAGGGGGAAGAGGAGTTCTGCCTCTGACATGGTGAATCTGATGTGCCCTTGGCTCCACCAGGTGGCTGGCAGCAAAGCCTACAGGAGCTCAGGAGAGAAAGGGAGGCTGGATCTAGAAATCCAGGAGTCATTGACAAGAGGTGTTAACTGCACCCAGAGCTGCTGACACCAAGAATGTAGCAGGAGAGGGAAATGGGGCTCAGAACAAACATGGGGCCAACTAAGATTGTGGGTAGAACAGATGGTGCCTCTGAGAACTGCAGAGGAACATAAAGCCCATTAACAGAAAAGGCCTCGAGTCTGTACGGAGAACTGGTGCTCCAGGCGGCCTGCACTCTTCCTAGTGGGCACAAGCCTGAGGCTCCTCCTCTGGTACCTGGTAATAATACACGACCTATGTCACCGGCTGTGAAGACCATGAGATACCACCTAGAAACTGGTTCGATGAATCAGCCATAATGGGAACTCTCCTCATCTTGTACCAGAATGCTAGGAGATGTTGCGACACTGTCCTCACAGACCCGTAAACTCAAATTCTTGGAATGAGACACTACTCCAGATGCACAATACAGCCCAGGCTATCGGATGTGCTCGGTTGTTTTTGTTTAAATGTTTTTCTACATTATAAGGGAAGATTTGGTGGGGTAAGGAAGCAGTTAAGAGCCTGTGACTTGTGTCAAAACAAAAGGGAACAATAAAACATTTTTTCAAAAAAACAAAAAGAGAGACTTTCCTTTTCCCAAGAAGTCTGGCCAACTCTCAGGGCTAATCCAGCTCGCTCCCCTCTTCAGTGGGGAATTGCAGGAAGGGTGGTAGGAAGTGATTTTGTGTGAAAACAAAATGGAACACATTTTTAATAATAAAAACATGGACCTTGAGTCTAGGAAGAAGCTTGGGATCATGGACCAGGCCATTTCCCAAAGACTGATCCAACTAGCTCTCTGATTCAAGCCTGAGCTTTAGTTCACTGTCCCAACAGCCCAACCCCAGGCTCTTCATCCAGTCGCTTATCATAGTGCAGACATTGGTCACTCTTCCAAGCTTTTACCCATTTCATCCAGAGATAAGGTTCTGCCACATCTCTAGCCTTAGGGCAATCAGCACAATTGCCTTCACAAACAGGAGCACCTGAAGGGACTTTGCCTGGAAGAGCCAGTGACAATGGCAGCCACCTCTGGCCAACCAACCTCATTTTATGCCTCACCTGAAAGTAATAGTTACAGGGTCAAAGTCGTCTCTGCTCTTACAACTTTAAAGGAATCATCTACGGTTGTGACACATATAAGGAAGACCATTTGTTGCAAGAGGGCCTCTACGTGGTGCCGGCCCATTAGAATGGGAACTCCATAAGGGCAGGGACATTCTTCTCTGTCCTCAGCATTTAGTACAGTGCCTGGCACCTAAATAAATGCCTGAGGACAAATGCTTTTTTATTGTCAACAAACAGTAAGAACCTGAGGAACTTGTATTCTCTGCTCCTTTCAGGAAATCGTGACTGTAAAGCTGTGGTCTGCTGTGATTCCGTCACCTCTGGGACCAAATAGAGAAGTCTCTGCTTGGTGTCCAAAGCCCTTTGTAGCCTAGCCCCTTCTACCTGTGTGGTCTTCCTATACCTTACGTCCCAGCGTATGCCCTTTGAGCCAGTGACACTGGCCTCCTGGCTGGTCCACAGACAGGACACTCCATTGCTCAGCTCTGGGCATTTTGACTGGCTGCCTCCCATGCCTGGCACGATCTTTCTCATCCCCTCCTCCCGGCTTCTCTGGCATCTTTCAAGTCCCAGGTAAAATGCCACCATCTACAGGGAGCCTTACCCAGCCCCTCTTAATCCTAGTCCTTCCCTCTCTTAATTATTTCCTATTTATCCTGTATCAAGCTTGTTTGTACCTATTAGTTTGTTGTCTCCCCTACTAGATTGGGATCCCCTTGAAAGCAGGAACTGTCTTTTGCCTCTTTTTGTATTTTTGGAGCTTAGCATAGTGCCTGGCACACGGTACACACTTAATAAATGCTTACTGACTGAGCTAACCTGAGATTAGACTGTCAACTAGACAGGTCATCAGGAATCAAGGCCAGAGATTGAGGAGGAAGGTCAGTGGAAGGCTGAACCCTCCACAGGTCACTCAAGCATATTTTCCCACAGCTCCCAATGAAATAGAGACAAACTCTGGAACCAGTAAGGGTGACTACACAGCTCAGCATCTTGAGGCTGGGTCCACATGAGATGCTGAGAGCGAAGGAAGACAATATGGCCTGAGGAGCACGCACAGCTCTGCCAGGTAACTCCTTGATGTTCCGAGACACTAGTCCTTGTTCCCCTCCTGGAGAAGTCAGTGGTGGAAAAAGAAAAGCCCAGTGAAAAAGAGGCACTGAGCTTTCAGAAGTTATCTTAGGAAAACAGGCGCCATCCTGGTATGGAGTTCAAAAACACTTAGGAAAGCTAGGCCCCTACCTGGGGGGGAGGAGAAGTGGGGAGCAGAAAGGGGATGTATTAAGTGGAAAAAACACAGGAATAAATAAGAAAACACCCATTAACACACCCTGAATATGGATGAAGTAAGTGAGTTTTAGTGGAGCAGGGACATCCAGGTTAATGGTCTGGCCTACCAGACGTGGAGAACTTGCAGCCTCAAGGCCCTCTAGGTCTTCAAGTGTGGCCCTTTGACTGAATCCAAACTTCACAGAACTGCCCCACCTCGATGGGAGATCCCTAAACCTGTGTGACCTTTCTGAATGGCAGGTCTGGATGCAAGTCACCCATCACCTTTGAGACCTAAATCTCTGATCGAAAATGAAAAGGTTACTTTGACTAACAGTCAGGAGACCCAGGTCCTTGTTTTGTCTCTGCTACAAGTGATCTGATCCTGTATTACTGTGATCCTCTCTGGGCCAAATCTATAAAATGAGAGCACAGAGGGCAATGTTCATGTTTGAGGTTTTTCGAAGTTATAGTAAAAAAGAAAAATTTAAAACAAGTACATAAAATGAGGGATTGGATTAGAAAATAGATCCGAAATTCACTGAAGCCACATGAAATACCAGGGTAAAGTAGGAAGCCATTTTTCTAGGTTGGAAATCCGTGATTCTATGTACTATTTAATACCCTTTCTTTTTTAAGACCTAGAGAAACTAAGAGGCTGGTATGGGCCTAACCACAAAGAGGGTGAGGGGCTGGCACCCTTGTACGAAGCACCCGTCAGCTCCCTCTCACAGAATCCTAAGAGCTGGAAGAAACTTCAAGCTCTTTCAGGAGGGCAGTAGCCCCTCGGACTTGTGATAAACAGGAATCCCTGCAGCAACACCCCTATTATGCTCCATGGAGCCTCTGCTTCAATGCCTCCCCTAAAGATCATGACTCCACAAAGGAGCCCAGTCCAGCTGTGGACAGCTCCGTCAAGTAAATGTGTCCTTATATTAAGCAACAGTCTGTTCTGTTTATTGGTCACCCACTCATCCTCCAGCTCTGTCCCCTGGGGCCCAAGCAGAACCAGGCCAACAAGACTAAACATCCCATCCAATGTACACGTTCATCCAAATCTGCTCCTCTTTAACAGTTTTGTCAGTGACCTGGTTAAGGGGCTTTCTTGTGAATCCCAAAGGGCAGAATGAGGAGCAGGGGAGGAGTTACCTAGAGAAAGGATTTCTCCCAAACCTTCAAAAGCTCCTGTCGAGAGGAGAAAACACCACTGCCTTGAGGACTACCCATTTCCCAGCGCTCCTCTCCATGCGCTCTATGCTCTAGCCACCCTGGCCGACTATCTCTCCTGGATACTGACAGGTGTGCCCCCCACACATGCCACGCACGTCCTCCTCACCTCCTCCAAGGCTTGGGTGTGGGCCCAGTTCCTCCATGAAGTCTTGCCTGACTCAACCACCAAAGTCAGCTGCCACTTAAGTTAGTTTGCTGAACTGCTTCCCCCACCTCCCTCTGTTTTATGCTTTGCTAAGACAGATGGTTCTGGGGTAGGGGAGAGACACACGGGTCCCTCTGATGTAACTGATACAAACACAAGCCAAAGATATCAATGTAAAGCTTTTAAACAAAGTTCTCTCCCTCCCCCAATGTTCTAGAGCACCGTCTAGACCTCTCTGGCTCCTATGACACTGGACTCTGCATACGTGATGCATCCCCACTTAGTAAATCACAGGTGCCTTTGGGGCAGGGACTGTGTCATTTTTCATCTTCATATGCCCAGCACCAAATACTGTGACTCTGCACATAGAAGGCATGAAGTAAACATTTCTCAGATGGAATCTTTCACGTGAAAACAGCCTGAATTCTTGCATGATGTCATTTGCAATTTTGTCCTTAGCTCAGTCACTTCTAAACATGCTGTGGCTCACGTTTCTCAAGTACTTTCCTAAAACAGGATACACAGCACAGAAGCCAGGCCTCCCAAGGTAGCGAGACCAAGACAGAGTCCAGGAGCACCTCCTTTGTTTCGAACTCTCCCTGACCATTAAGGCAGACAAAGCTGCCATCAGCTGTTCAGTCATTTTATCACTGAGCCTATAATCCATAATCCTCACCCCTCCCCTGCTCCTTACTGTCAAGCTGGGTCTCTACTCACGGTGTAACTATACAACCTGCATAATATACTTGTCTCAATTTCCCTACCTGTAAATTGGAATTTCACTGACTCGACCTACTTGTGTTGTTTTGAGGATTTGAGGTGTTAACTAAATTAATTATAACCAAGTATAACCAAAAACTGCAAAATCAGAAAATGGAGGAACAAGGTGACATATTAGCTTAAAGAACTACAATTTTGGAATCAGGAGACCTGGGTTCTAATCTGGGTTTAGTTAATATTCCCCTCTTTGGATTGGGGTGGGGGGATGGGGTGCCTGTAATTGCTCTGTTTTATCATATGTAAAATGAATAAGCAAGTACACAATGTTTGTTGCCTGATTGACAGCGGACACAAAAGTACTTTGGGAAGTTAAAATGAGTACATTTCAGACCAATTATTACAATTATTCAATGCAAAGTACAACAAATGTTCTGACGCACGTACGGCCTTTACCAAGAATGGGAAGCTGAAAAACAGGGCTGCTCATTTAACATACACTGAATTCGATAAACATTCTGTATCCACCATGTGGTTGGTACTTTGCAAGGAAGACCAAAAGGAGCCCATCCCCTCCCTCAAGGAGCCGACAATCCAACAGGGCAGGGCAGACTGCCATACACTCTAGAACATGAAAAAGCAGAACCAGGGGAGAAGAAATGCTGGCACGTCAGAAGGAATTTTCCATTTGGCTCAAGGCTTGTTGTACAAGGGATTTCCACAGGCAGACCTAGAGAAGGCTTTCTTTGCAGGTGAGAGAAAAGCCTGGGCAAGGGGCATGAGATGGCAAAGGACAGGACAAGTCCAAGGAGTCATCAGGCCTGGCTAGGAACAAATTACGGGGAGGAAGAGGAAGCTGGGCACACTCTGCCCCAAACTGCCACCCCACCTGGTGTTGGACAATGACATCATTTATTTATTACTCAGTGGTCATTTCAAACTCTCCCATGAACATGAGCAGGGCACTATGCTGGGTAGTACAGAGGCCTCCTGTAAAGGAGCTTCCAGGCTGTGGGGGTGAGAAGTACACATGGGATCAGAGAAGAGGTGCAAAGTGCCAGGAGAATCTGAGAAGATAGAGCTCCCTTTCACCTGGGGGTAGGAGGGGCAGATGAGGGAGGCTCCAACAGAGATGGCAGTGGGGCTGGCCACTCTAAGCACAGCGGACAATGAGAGGAGGCACAGGTTGGACTGGGCAAGGAGAGGAGAAAGGGGAGAGGGTACAGCTTGTCTGGCAAGCTGGAGATGGGGAGGACACTAGCATGAAGCCGAAAGGGCCAGTCAGAGCCTTGAATGTATCAGGTTCATAGGGCTGCTCAGAGAGCCCCTCGAGTTTTCGAGGGCTATGAGCTCCTGGAGAGCAAAGGCTATTTTTCACCTTGTAGCCCCAAAGCAGAGGCCAAGGCTTTGGAAGAAGAGCTTAAAATGTCCGTTGAGTTAAACTGAGTCAAAATCAGAGGAATTTCAATGGCCTGAGCCAGCATTCGAAGTCCAGTGAAATCAGGGATTGCCGTGATGCCTGTCTATATATATGGTTTCCTAGGATGTGCCCTGCTGGAGAAACCGTTTTGCTTAAAACCCAATACTTACAGACTCCCCTGACAGTGGCATTAGGCAGGATATACATATATATTTAGGGCAAGTGAGAATCTATTTGGTAGGCCATGGGCCAATCTGGACAGTTTAGGGACAGCATGGTGACATGAATACTGGCAGCAGCCCCAGGTCAGACTGGGAGACTGGAGACCAGCTGGAAGGCCACTGCTCTCAAACTGGATTAGAACTGATGAGGAGGGAAGGGCATGGACAACAGGCCTCATTTAGGTGCTGCTGTATAACTTATAAAGCCCCTGATCCCATTACTAGCAAGGCAGAAGCTGAGGCCTGAGGCTAATGACTGGCCCAAGGTTACACAGTAAAGGTGGGAATAGGGTCTTGGGGCCTGCATCTTTCCCCACCACAGGGCAGAAGAAACAGACCTTGGCGACCAGCTGACACAGTAGCTAAGGCCGCAGAATGACAGCAGGGGGGCCTTTTGGGCCCGAGTGACTACAGGTTTAGAGCTTGCAGGGACCTCAGGGGCCATACTCTCCCATTTCACAGAGACGAGTGGCCAAGGCCCCAGGGGAATGGTGACTTGCCTCAGAGCCACAGCTGCTACACAAACACCAGAAGCAGAATTAGAATCCAGGTCCTGCCTGTGGAACATTCTACCATGCTGACTCCCACATATGGGGCAAGATTGGGGGCATTCAGTTTTGGACACACAAAGCACATGCAGGTGAAGACAAAAAGCTGTGGGTCTTCAGTTCAGGGGAAAAGAAAAGGCCAGACACGTTTGGCACAAGCTCCTCTGTTTAAGGGCAGGGCCCTGGCAACAGGTACTTTTTTCAGCAGCAAGTGACACAGTGGGAAGAAGCCAGATTCAGAGTCAGAGGGCCAAGCCTGCTACACTGGACCAGTCCCTTAATCTCTTGGGCCCTTGGTTTGTGCATCTGTAAAAGGGGGGGAGGAAGTGGCCTTGATGACCTCAAAGGTTCCTTTCAGCTCTAAAGCAGAGGCTTCCTGGAAGCTTCCTAGTGATAAGTGGCAGGAGCCGGGGAGGAGAGTCAAGGAAACCATGAGGCCAGGCCCTCCACAGGCCATAGCCAAGATGTGAACTGAAAGTTACTGGTTAACATCATCGTTATCATTCCAAAGTCTGCCTTGCTGTTGAAACTAAAGGTTTCGCAATCTTCTTGGACAATTCCAACAAAATAAGGCCCTTGTGGCATTATAGGGCACTAGAGCTCAGTTTTAAAAAACCAAACTCATCTGGGTAAGATTCCTTTTAAATTCCAAATTTCTATTTCCACAAATTACGAGTCTTCTAGTCAAGGCAAAAGATCCGGATAAGTAAGGATAGGCCTGTCTGCAGCAATTGCTTTCTTGAAGTCTTACGGATTCTACTTTGCTTAGATATGAGGCTACTTGGCCAAGGGAGCATTGTCCTCAGCCTCTAAATCGGCTCCTGGTAAAATGCCATTCTCCCTCAAAAAAAAAAAAAAAAAGATTCTCCATCTACATTCCACAACATGCCACGCTGCCAACGAAATATCATTGGTGGTGTCACAAAATCAAACATTCACCAAAGAAATTTCAGTCCACTTTTTATACACATTTACAAGACGTACCTTCCCTAATACTGCTCATTGATTCTGCAAAAAACGCAACAGTAAAGAAACTGTAACAAGGGTCAGGACCTGCCAACGTCACCCCCATCTGCTTTGCCTTTCTAAGCGTGTTCATTTAGCAAAGACACGGCTGACAAGCAACATGAGTGGGGCAGCTGCTTGTGGCTGCAATGGCTGTGCACCCGGAACAGCTACACCCAAACAAGTAGGGCACGGATCCCGGGCTGCTCACAACATGGGACTGATCTAATTTGTACAAAACCTGAGAGAAGCCCAGATCATAGTTGGTAATTACTTGTCAGTTTCTTTTCAAAAAGATCACAACTGAGAAAACTGCTCCCTGTCAATACCAACGTGGTACATAGGGAGGGCCCAGGAGAGCAGTCTTCAAATGTCTGAAAGGCTGTGATGGACAAGCAATGGACTCAGCCCTAAGGGGAAGAACCAAGAGAAATGGGCAGACAATGGCTGTCAAAGACAGCATCAGGCTTGAGCTAGGACCAAACCTCCCAAGAATGACAGCAACCAGACAGTGCTCAGGCCTGCCCTGTGGGGGGTAGGGAGTGCCTCTCAGGAGAGGCCTTTGAACAAAGGCTGAAGGGCCATTTGTCCTAGATGTAGTCCAAAGTCATAGTCCCCAAAGGCTCTTTTGGAGAAAAATGCTTTAAGTGGCACCAGAAGGCCTACCTTCTGTTCTGGCAAGCTGACCTGCTACTACTTAGGTTTACACAACAGCCCCAGCGAGGCTTTATGATCCCAAGCTTATGACGTTTAATAAAAGCCCAGCTACTGTTTCACTGGAGTCCCATCCCAAGCAAGGCTCCATCTTTCCTGTCACTCAGGGACGGATTTGGTTAGGATGTTGCTGAGGAATGGATGTAGTCCACGTAGAATTTGCTTATGACATGAAAAAGCCAGAGACCAGATCTTCTACAGGAGAAAAGAAGCAAATCGCCTCCTATCAAGGTAGATGTGTTCTGGGGATAGGCAGGGGTGCCCTGGGGGCAGAAAGAAGGCTGAAGGAAAGCCTTTTATTATAGGTTCACATGCGTCTTGTAGAGTCTTAGGGGAAGTATAAAAACACAGCAACACTGAAGTTCTGAATCACATAAGGCTAACGTGTTACATAAGGAGACAGGGATTATGTTAGAAGAAAATGCCACATTATGAAATGGACACCTGGAGGGAACAACAGGAGAAATCTTGTTCCAGGCAGATCCAAGAAGCCCCTGCCTCACTTGCTCTCGGTCCAAGGCTCAGAGCCAGGAGCCCAAGAGGAGCAGCCCCTTCCAGAGAAGCGAGCCTCGTGACGATATGGAGGAGGGCCAGAAAGAAAGGACTCACCCTCCAAGTAACTGCCAAAGGCTTCAGTATCAGAAACAGACATGGCTTTATCCACGGAAATGATACGAAAGAAGATGTGTTACCATCTGCCTCGTTGCTGCCCTGAAGGTCCCCAGGGGCTCTCCACTGGTCCTGTGGCTGACCCCTTTCTATGGGGTCTCCCCTACTCAAATGTGGCCTGGAGGGTGAGGGGCTGTACCCCCCACTCTTACCACAGGGCACTGCACACAGGAAGTGCTTACTAGATGCTCACTTACTCATTTATTCATCACCAGGATTCTTTCCTTCCCCCTCCCCTTCTCAATTCAACGCCCTCCCCTCTCTAGCTCCATCATCCCAGATTCTAGCATTCTTCTAGAAGGGGCTCAAATGCCATCTTCTTCACCACACTGCCTTCCTTCATCTCCCCACAATGACATTTGTTCTTCTTCCTCTGAAATCCCACAGCTCTCAGTGCCCCCCTTTACTGCCCTCCCACCTTGTCTGCGCACCCCTGAGCTCCTCCATCAGGCTGCTCTGTGAAGCTGAGGCCCAGAGCAGGTGTCCCATGGGTGGTGACGGAAGGATTCTAAAGTTCAACTTGGGTAGAGATTGGTTTTTATAACCCGTGACGGTCCTCTACCTTGAATTCTGAGTCTCAGAAACTCCAAATTTAATTCTGTGTAGAATTAATAGGCAAGTAAGAGGCCTGCTTCCTCAGCCTGATATGGCTGAAGAATTTAAGTGAGTTCATCCATTCTGAAGGTAGAGGCTAGGAACATAGAAGAAACAAAAACCGTGGCCCCAGAACTTTCAACCTAGTGGGAACTAAAGTACACGCACCCATGATAAAAGGAAACGTCCTAAGATTACAGAACGTATCAGGAGAATTGACACTATCTATCTACGTGAGCCCACAACTGCTGAGGGGGTGGGACTGAATGAACAATCAGGGTATGTTTAATCACGGAATGCTTCTCTGGAACCATGTTTTGAAGGAGAGCAACAGTGACTGGTGAAGAAGAGAGCACTCCAAGCGGCAGAAAATGAGGTCAGGGAGATTTGAGAAGAGCAGAAGTCAGCCATCAGCAGAAAACCAAGGAGATTCGTAAGCAAGGGAGAGGCACGACCAACAGCGTTTGAAAAGGGCTAGCTCCATCTCCAGAGGTTACCTAAAGGACTGGATTCCCTAAAGCAGCTACAGGGAGCGGCAGAGCTTAGGAGCCTACACAACAGCTCTGGGGAAAAAATGGGGAGAATCAAGCCGCAACTGAGAAAAAAGGCATGCCACATCAAATGTGGTGAAGTTAAGAGGGAGGGACCAGAGATGATCACAAACCTGAGGAACCAGAAAAACAGACATGTCAGTGCCTGGGGCTGGGAGGCAGGGCTGAAAGGAGAAGCTGTAGTTAGTAGGGCAGAGTCCTGGATCTGGTCAGCAGCCATCCCAATACAGGTCTGACTTGAAGCCGAGGGAGCATCCTCTGGGCTGTGAGGCCAAAGAGAGAGGGCCTGAAGGCCCAGGGAGTTGAACTGGGCCCAGCAGATACAACTAGCAGCAGTGCAGGGAGATTTCAGCTGAATCCCAACAGAGACATCCCAGATTCGAGCTGTCCCCAAATGGAGGCCAGCCTGGGAGTCCCTCAGCTCCCTCTGCACAGGCCACTGGCTGTCCGCTCTCCACCACCACTTTCTCCCTGCTTCTCCCCAGCCCCACCAGCAGAAGAGAATGTTCCTTGAGGGCAGGGCCTGCCATGATCCCCAATGCCCGGCATAGAAAAGAGGATCCTTCACATAACTCTTGAAGAATAATTTTTGGTTGAATTTGTGGGTAGGGAAAGCAGGGAGGGGCTTCTAAAGACCACAGATTCAAAGCCGGCAGGGGCCTTGGAGGCCAAGTCCAATCCCCTCATTTTACAGAGGAGGAAACTGAGACACAGCGGCTAGGTTGTGACTTGCCCAAGGCACACTGCCCAAAGAATGCCCCACCAGACCATGGAACAGGGAGGAAGGTCAGGCTAAATGACCCTGAATGCTCCTTCCTCCCCTGATGCCCTCCCTGGGCATCTCCACTTGCCTCAGGGGCATCTAAACTAAAGGGTCCAAGTTTCCAAGTTAGAGGGGGCTGAAGAGACAAATGGGAAACCACCGTCTGAGACGAGAGGGCCGGAGAATGCCAGGGAGGCCAAGCGGGGACAGCGTCGGGCCGGGAACCACCACGGGCAGTCAAGAGGGCAGGTGGCAGAGGCTGGGAAGCCTTCGGAGCAAAGCAGCCCTGCCCCTCGCCTGGCATAGTCTCCGACCCCCTGCCCACTCCGTGCTGCTTGGGGGGTGGGGGGGGGTAAATACTGCGGCAGCACGGGGAGTCACGGGGGTGGGGGGGGCAGGGTGCGAGAGCCCCAAGCACACACACAGCCTGCTTCTCCCAGGCTCCTCCAGGAGCGCCAAGGGTGGCACGGCCCTGGCCCTCGCACCCAGTCCCTCCATCCCCCGAGCCACGGCACCCCCTGAATGACGAAAGACCAACCGCAGCCTGGGTTCGAATCCCCTGCCCGTTCGACCCTTGGGGCCCCAGGAGCCGGGGGGGGGGGGCCGAAGATGCGGAATCGAGGACCCTCCTCGCTCCCGACTCGCGTCTCCGCCATTTACTGATGGGGAACCCTAGGCAAGCCGTTGCGCCTCAGTCTCCCTTTCCGTAAAAGGAGGGGGTTGGGCTGGATGCCAGGTTCCTAAAGAGTCTGTGCCCTGGACCCCGGAGGGCCCGGCCCGCCCCCCAGGCTCGTCAATCGAAGGCCTCGCTTCATCTCATTGAGCGGTCAGTGGAAACATTCATGACTTTCCCGTCCGAGGCCCCAGGAAGACCCACCCACCCAACGGCCCGGTCCCGACACTCCTCGGCACGTGCCTGAGGGGGACCCCCTCCCCCAGCTCGCGCCCGGACATCCGGGCGTCCGGGCTCGCGCAGTCCACATCCGGGTCCCCCCCCCGAGCCCGCTCCGCTCCCCCCGCCCCCCACATCCGGGCGCCCCCGGCCGCCCGCGCGCCCCGCCCCCTCCTCACCACGGCGCCGGCCACGGCGTGGACCAGGCTCTCGTAGGATAGCACGGCGGCCATGGGCTCGGCTCCCGTCCGACCCCAGGGGATGCTTCGGCCGCGGCTGTCCCGGAGAGTGGAGCGAGGGGAGGGCGGGCCGTGGGCAGAGGCAGGGAGGAGGCGGTGGCCGGCCCAGCGTCGGGCTCCCAGCGTCCGCAGGCCCCGCCCCCGCCGCCAGCCTCCGCCATGGCAACCACTTCCGGGTCGCACGCTCCGCGACGCCGGAGAGAGAAGGCGGGATCCTCGGGGAAGCCAATCGGAGGTCGGCGGCGCGGGCCCGCCAATGGGCACCCGGCACCTGGAGCAGGCGCACTAGGCGATTTCCGCTGTGTACACAAATTTCTTCCGTTCTGCAACCGTTTTCCTTTGAATGCGTGTTTGGTGCCCCCCTCACCTTTTTAACATTGCCGCCAACGCTCCGAGTCTCCCCCAGACCCTCCGGTACTCCCTCGGTAACGGCGAAGGGTGGTCCCCCAAAACAAATCAATCGGTGCCTTGGCTGTTGACAGGCAGAGTATATCTCACTCCGCACCTGCAGCCCACCACCTTTTTTGGGCGGGGGGGGGGGGCGGTTACGGGGTTTCCCTACAGTCTTAGTGTAGTTTTGAGGCGTCCTGAGTCATCGTTTCACGGATCAGCATTTATTAAGCACCAGCAGTGCCCAAGGACCAGCGAAGGGGACTAGCATCCCTGTTAGCACAGAGCCCCACTGGTATCTATCAGCTGAGCCAGAAGCGTCCCTGCCTTCCCTGGATGCACACACGCGATGAACGTAGAGGAGATAAAAGTGGTCCCAAGGGGGGATAAATCGTCATTGATAACTTTGGGGGTGGCGGTCAGTCCTTTTCAGTCCCGTCGGACTCTTCGTGACCCCGACTTTCTTGGCAAAGATACTGGGGCGGTTGGCCATGTCCTTCTCCAGCTTATTTTACAGATGAGGAAACTGAGGCACGCAGGGTGACACAGCCGGATTCGAATTGGGGTCCTCCTGACTCCGGGCTGGCACTCTCCACCGTACCACCTAGCTGCCCCTCCTGGCACGCAGTAAACACCTGGTCAATGCTCTGTGACGGTGATCCATGGAAATCCCGGGCTTCTGACAGGTTTCCTGCCGCACAGAAAGATTCCATCACATTGGCACGCGGCAGCTCGCTTAGGTTTGCCCGTCAGTGGGCACCCCCTCCGCTTCCAGTTCTCAGCACCGCATGGACCATTGTGACTGCCGCGTCTCCGGGGCCGCTCTGACCCGCGGTGGCCAGCTCCCATCCATGGCGGGCCGAACTCTTCCAGAGCCCGGGCAGCACCACCAAGAGAAGGCTGCAGTTGAGAAGGTGGCCCGGTTCCAGAGGACATCCCCCCTGCGCTCAAACCTCTTCGCTGTCCCTCTCTTCAGCCGCCTGCGACCTGTGCGGTCCCCCGCCTGACCACCGAAGCTTTGACAGTGAACTCATGGCCAAACCCAACACCCATTTTTCAATGCTGCCTCTCCTCGACCTCCATTCCCGCGTCTTATATTAGTGACGCCTTCCCCCCCCCCAAAAAAAACCCCTGTATTTTCTCTTTCCTCTTCAGACATCACACTTTCTTGACTCTCTTCCTACCTTTCATTGCTATCACTTGTCCTCCCTCAACTGGCTCATCTTTTCCCAACCAACCTCTTAATGTGGGATTTCCAAACGTCTGTCCTCGGCTCTTATATTCAGCAATTTTTAAAATTACCTTAACTAAATCCCCTTAATTACTTCACTTCCAAATACCTAACTAAAATCTCGATCTGCATACTGAGCCTACAACGCATCTCCATCTTGCTATACAAAGACCTCAAAAACTCAATATGTAACCCATATTTTCCTCCTTAAATCTGGTCTTCCTTTTGGCATCAGTTCCTGTCTGTGTACGTACCCCTCACTCACAGTCTCCCATGTTTCCATCAGTTTGTTGTCAGTTTTTCAATCGTGTCTGCCTCTTCATGACCTTTCTCTTCCAGTCGCCCATACTTTGACCATCAGTCACACTCTCCTCTCTCCTTCCTTATCAGCACAAATCTTACCGGTTTCAATCTGCCACCCTTCCCTCTGGCATCCTGTCCACGTTACAGGGCAGCCCCCCATGGTGATCGCTCAGCTCCTGACCCAACCCTGCCGCTAGTCTTTCCTCTCTTCACCCTTCCCTACACTGACGTTCCCAAAGTACCAGTCACTCCCACGGTCACGGAGCATCGGTGAATGCTTTCAGTACAAACTCCCTTTTGGCATTGCAAGGCCTTCTGCTCCTCTTTCTGGGCTCAATTATACATGCTGTCATACACATCACGCTCCAGCTGTCCCTTGTATCCATAGTTCCAGAGGTGCCTTTGCCCCCTTTCCTCCAGCTTGTGAAACCTTCTGTTCCTCTCAAGGCTCAAGTGAAGTGCCACCTCATCGACTGCCCCCTACCTAAACCTCCCTTGACTTGGTACCTGGTTCTGCTTGTCCCACTCATCCTCTGGAGCCTCTGCCATCTAAATTTTCTCCTTTGCTAGAAACCTCCACTTTCCTAGTGCATTGCTCTGGAATAGGAAACAAGGCAGGATGGATGCCCCCAGGAGACTCTGAGCTTGGGATAACCATGGACCATGCCCTATGTGGGCTCCCTCCTCCTGAAGATCATCGAAAGCCTCAGAATCCCTGACAATATCCCTCTCCTGCCCTTTTCTGGCCTGTACAGGAGCAAGGGGAGGAGGTCATGGTCCTCTGTAATTCTCTTAGCTTCTCCCCAGACTCCACAGCCTGCTCTCTTGGATGACCCCAGGGAAACCATATGACCTTTCCTTAAAAGACTCAAGAAAGGACCTATTTTGCTTTCAGCATTGACCTGACCTGCTTGTCGGATTCTTCTGCAAAGCCTCCAAGTCAGAAATAAGGTTTGGATCAATATCTTATACTGTATTCAGCATTTAAAATGGCTACGTGCCCTGCATATTAAAGATCGTAGTATAAGAAATTACAAGTCAACCACCTACCTTTCACAGCCACAGGTAGGGGATAAACAAATTCCTAACCAAACAAGGGACAGAGGCACTTACTAAAGATTAAATAAGTAATTCTGACTACATGAAATAAAAACATTTGGCCAAAATAACACAGCTAGGATAAGTAGCAGACTAGCAAAAAAAAAAAAAAAAACAAACAAACCTATCAAGTATCTGACGTCTGGTATATTGTCAACAGAAATTAAAACCACCAAGTCATTCCTCACTAAGTTTGGTCAAAGGAAAGCAAGTTTTCAAAACTGAACAAACCTACGAAAGACTGCTCCAAGTCATAGAAAAATGCAGAGCAACGTAACCCGGAGGTTTCACCTCCGGTGGGCCAATGGACAAGGATGGGAGTGGTCAAAGAAGGCGGCTTCAGAAAGACAGGCTGGTCACCATTCAGAAGAGCAAACCTACCATCTCTTCAAATTCTCGGTCTGTATCTCTGCTCTTTATCAGCTCAAGTCATAAAAAAAGGCAGCATCTCCACTGTCTCTCTACTCATTCTCTTAGTTTTTTGTTACCTCAGTTCAGACCTCAAGGCTCAACTGAAACCGCTCTCTCCAGATACAATTATCTCTTAGCAGATCCATTATCTACCAACGGGTAGACCTGGGAGTCAGGAAGATCTAAATTCAAATCCTGCCTCCAACACTAAGGAGCTATGTGACCCAGGGCAGGTCACAATCCCCCGCAGCCTGTCTCATCTGTAAAATGAGGGTAGAGAGTAATAGCACCTACCTCCCAGAACTGAGAGGATAAAATTAAGCTATTTGTAAAGCACTTTGTAGACTTTAAAATGCTATATAAAATCTGGCTGTTATTACACCCAGGGCTTGGTTTCCCCCCTAAGCTTCAGTCCCACACGGCCAACTGCCTCTTGGACATTTCAAACTGGATGTCCCAGAGACATCTCAAACAGAACTTCTCTTCCCCCAAATCCTCCAAGCTTTCCTGGCCCGCTGCCAGCGCTCACCCCAACTTACCTTGGGATTTAACTATGTCTCTAAATGGTATTTGTCTCCCATGACAGAATGTCTGGTCCTTTAAAGCTACATTCCCTTCGCCTACAGGGTGTCTGGCCCACAGTGCACACTTATGGAAAGAGACTAGCAAGTTCAGACCCTTCAACCCAGATTCCACAGCTGGGGGTCTTTGACAAAAAGATTCCAGGTACATGCAAAGATTTGTGAGATGCACTTTTGGTGGAAGAAAAGAACTGGAGTACAAAGATGCCCATCTGTTGGGAAATGGATCAATAAATCATGTTGCATGAATGTCACATGATTGTACCGTAAGCAATGATGCATAATCTGATGAAACCAACTCAGAAGTATATACTGCTCCTCTCCCTCTTGGAAAGAGGATGAATGACACAGGGCTGTGGAAACTCTTGGAGAGAAGTTTAATTTCAAATTAAGCATTTAATAAGTACATGCAATTTATGATCACTTACTATATTTAAATTTCTATCTCCTGATGCCCAAAGGAGTTCTTTGTTTTTCCCTTTACCTGAGGAAAATTTTAAAAACTGCCCCCACTGAAGAAAGCAACAACCACCACAATGACAATATAGATGGAAAGAAAACAGACGACGCTATAGAAGGAAGACCCCTCCTTCTTGGCAAGGTGGAGGGTGGGGCCTATCACATCAGCTTTTGTGACTTTGGTAACTCTGCAGAATGTATTGTTTTCTTTCTTTATCCTAAAGGATAGCTCTGGGAAGGAGGGGCACAGTGGAATGTGTAGGGGAGGTGAAGGCAAAGCACCCTCAATCATGGTACCCCCATTCCTGACTGTGCTTCCTCCGCTCTCCTTCCGGGCTGCCCACTCTGATCCTAGAGGTCAGTCACCCACCTCTGCTTGCCCCCAGGCACCTGCCTCTCCTGGAGTTTAAGAGCAAGGGCAGGATGCCACAGGCAAGTAAAAGACCTTAGGAAAAACGCCACATGAGCCTGGCTCTCTTTGACCCTTTATTTCTCGGCCCCCAACTCCACTCTCACATCTCCTCGTCACTGAGCCAATCCTCCATATAGGGCAGCCTTTCATTCACTTCTTCTTCGCTGCTCAGACCCGCCAACTCCTCAATCCTCACTTTCTTTCGTCCCCATCGCTTCACCTCTCCAGGTTTGTAATGACTAGGAAAAGCGCCCTTGTTCTTAGGGACAAAAGCGCCAGAGACAGGCTTCTTCTGTGCCGTGACCCAGAGCTCGTCCTCGGTCGAAACGTCCAGCATCTCTAAGCTATCTTCGCTGGGCGCTTCTTCAAAGGCGTCACTCTTCTTCTGCGGACTGGGCTGATCTAACGCCTCTCTAGGCTCCAACTCCTCCCGGGTCACCTCACGGACTCCTGGTAGGGTAAAATGCTCACCACATTAATGACTACATCGATCACCGCTTACCTTACTTAACGATAAGCTCCCTAGCTGCCCCTCCTCAGGGCAATTCAGTCCTCTTCCCCTATAGATTTCTTTGGTAGGGGCAGTTTTTAAATTTTCCTCAGGTAAAGGGAAAAACAAAGAACTCCTTTGGGCACCAGGAGATAGAAATTTAAATAAGTGATCATAAATTGCATGTACTTATTATTAAATATTTGAGATTAAACTTATCTCCAAGTTTCCCCAGCCCCATATCATGCATCCCTTTTCCAAAAGAAAAAGGAGCAGTATATACTTTTGAGTCAATTTTGAAACCTGTATTTGGGGAAGGGCTATATACCCTCCCAGATACAGAGCTTGTGGCCAATACCACACAAAGTGATTTGACCAAAACTGCAATTAATTGGCTAACAAAACTGCCCGATCTGTATTATTGGGAATCTATCGGTACATTCCCCCCCCCCCCCAGGAAGGGGAGATACTCTAGTCATTTTAAAATTTAAAAATATTTTGTACACATTTGGCCAACATCTTATAACTTAGCTTTTTGTATCAATGTTGCCTTTTAAATACAGAAATATCTTGAGCTTAGTCCATGCTAGGCCAACAATCTAGAACACGTTTCCTACTTTGTCCAGTGTTTTTATCAGTTGCTCAGTCAGTAATTTGGTTGCTAAATCCTTGGGAGACTATAAGCAATTTTAGGACTCGAATTTTGGAGACATGAGTAATGTCAAACTTGCCAACATCTGTACCGTTTTCCCTCTCCAGAAGACGGATCTTTTCCTCCTTTGGGACTTCTTCCCTCTGGGCCCTTCCAGAGGGCCCAACATTTGGGACCTGTGTTCACACTTTCATTTTTACTAGTCCCTGACTAGTCCAATTCACACAGCAGGCAACTTGTCTGATGAATGGACATTTGAGACAGACCCCCAGAACACTGACCTCACACCTTTCATCCCTTTCTTGGCCTCAAGCACTTATTCTCAAATCCTAATACTGAAATTAAACCTCTACTTTATGAAACTAAGAACTAAAGCTGCCCCAAACCCGAGGGAAGCTGAATGCAATGGCAGGTGAGCCAGTGGCAGTGCCCACAAGACCTCCTGAGACTGACAAGATTTACAGCCTAACTTTTGAGGCTACCCATCTCTACCTCAAGGGGGTTTTCTTCTTTACCTTCCCAGAGACACAGCCCCTTGCCATCAGTGCCCCTGAGCTGGGTAAAAAGATGAGGGAGAGCCCTCACCTTTTACGCCAGTCTGGCTTGGTCAATTGAGACAATACAAAAACTTCTGGTTTGAAAACCACACTTTATTTGTGAAGGCGACTAGAAATATCCAATAACTTCTATTTTTAAGCAAAAACAAAAAACAAACTCCTTTCACATTTTTCTTTCTTGTAGGGTTGTTAGTACAAGAAAAAAATGACAAGCTTGGCTATTATGTTGCATTCCTAGACAACTGGAGAATAAGCTTGGTATTTGCAAACCAATAAAACTCAACACACTCTGAACACAGGCCGTTTTCCTAAAATCAAGATGGCTTACCCAAACTCAACTGTGACAAGCTTTTTGCATTGCTTAAATGTAGGAGGTAAGGTTTAGTAAACCAAGTGAAAAACTCCCAAGGACTCTGGGAGGATTCGTGGTGTCATGCTGGGGGCCGTAAGAAGGGAGAGCATACGGACAGGGAAAGCCCAGGCGTCACTGCCTGAGCAAGGGTGTTCCATCACTGCACAACTGTGCTGCCTCCGTCCTGCCCAGTTACATGGGACGGGGAGTGTCATCAGTTTACCAATGACTTATTTCAGGAATGTTCCATGTTCATTCTACTGTCCCAACTACTCCTGTCCTTAAAAGACAACACAGGCAGTGCACGAATATCACACAGAATATCTTTAGATGGGAGAGCCAGAGCTGTTTTCTCGATGGTGCCCAGCTTACTGTTACTTAAAACTGAGGAAGGGAAAGCATAGGTGGCAGCTGTAGCAACAGCTACCACCTCCTGAAGGGAACATCTCCCTACCAAAGAGCAGTGATGAGATCTGTCATAAAATAAACAACCCTACAATGCAGAAAGAATCACAAATCTAATCTATTCATGAATCACGTTATTTAATATTGGATCAAACAGCCAAGTTCACCTACATGTTTATGCATCTGCTAATCCAGTCCTCATGCCCTCCTTCCCCAAAATGGAAAGATTAATGCAAATATAATTTTCAAGGGAGAGCTCCCAAGTAAAAGAAAGAAAACCAGCAACTTCTTCCCTCCGTGTTTCAGGACGAAAAATAAGTAATGCTTGGGGTCCTCAGGGTCCCAATGAATAAAAATGAAATTTCTTGGCCAAATGAGAAGTTAAGAGCATTAGCCTACACATAGAAACAGTAAGTGTTGCATTTTACATTAAGCCAAGCATTCGGCAATGTTTGTACAATTAAGTATACTTTGAATGGTGGCCTTCATAAATATTGATTGTATGAGGACTATTTTTAGCCTAATAAAATAGACGGAAAACTCAAAACATAGAGCCCTGAGGGGGCCAGGTGAGGACATCAATTCACATCCAAGAAGAAAAGGACTTTCCTCCTTCCTTTCCCTAAATAGAAACACAAATGTTTACAGTAACATATGGACAACAGAGGAGCCTAGATGACAAGGTGGTGAGCCACCCTCACAGAAAGCATTCCCAAAACACATGCCCTCATGGCAACGCAGGGGTTGACTGGTGAACTCCCCCCCCACAATGCCATGGGAGAGAACAATCCCCCAGCCCTCACTGCAGGAAGCTCCAGTCTCTGCCCAAGTACTTACTACATCATTGGTGGTCCCACATTTGGTTTTGCCATCAAAAGAAGCATTTTTAAAAAAGCACATCAGAATTAAAAAAAAAAAATCAAAAATCCCCAATAGGCACAAGCCCACTTCAAATTTTAGTTATGAGGAATGTTCACCTCTCTCTGATTAGTCCAATTTCCCACCATGACTAGATAAGAAATCTTTAATATAAGTCTCTTCTTCCTCACCCTGAAATCTAATCAAGTCCAAGGGAAAGTCAAAATGATCAGTAAAGAAAATAATTTTATACACTATCTTTGCTTTCTCTTTTAAGTAATTTTAAAGTTTTGGAAAATGCTTTTATGTTTAAGTTTGTGATTCAGAGCAGGACATCATCATCTGATAGACTAATGGCCAACCAATCACTGTAAAATGCTCCTGTTGCACTGGGGGCAGAGGAGGGGGGGATTATCTTCCAAGCACCCCAGCTTTCTTCACCAGAAGGTCAGAGGTACATTTGGTTTGTATTATTGCGAGGTCCATTAAGTGATCTGGGTTGTTTTTCCGTCAGTAAGGGCTTTATTTGTTAAAAGGGCATTTATGCTTGACCTCCAAATTTGGCTGACAATTTGCTGATGAGATTCATAACCTTTGGGTTGCTCTGATATTTGGACATGTTCGCAGGGTTCTGTGCCACATCCTGGAACGCCACCATCACCTCTGGGTCCTGCAAACAAAGTTGTAACACCCATTAGACAGACTTTTCCTGGGGGGAAAAGCCCCTGGTAAATTCATCTGTCAGCCTAAATCCTGCTGCCCCTTCATCTGGACGCTAGTCTGTCAGCTGGCCACTATGCTTTCTGACCCAAGGTTTCAGTTGTTTTCAAAATTCTCTGCTTCTCTTAAAAGGTGACAAAGAACAAATGATCCTCCAGTTCATCTTTAAGTACAATGGTTGGGTTGATTCCAGCCCCGCTCCCTTCTCTCCTGTCAGTCCATCTTGTAGACTCTGGTTATGGCTGGAATCGAGATCTACTTCCTGGCTATCCTGCCATGCTACCAGAGCACGGTGATAGCATAGGACAAGTACAGAAAATCTCCACATTCCCCCATGGGAGCCAAGATGTGGACACTGGAGCTGTCTTCTTGTTCTATTAGCCACCGTTTGTAAAACTTCTTAAGTAATTGTAGAACAACTTTAAGAAACACAAAGAGAAAAGCAAGTATTCCAAACCTATGCTGAGTTTAAAAGGGAAGCAGCATTACAACAAGCCTCCACGACTGTACCCAAGGAAAGCCCTTGGTCATCCATTCCTCCCTGCCCTGATCCAATCCCTCCACCCCTCAGGAGACAACTTAGAATGAGGCAGCGTGGCAAAGACCTTATGATGGACACATCTCCAGACTCAGCTAGGCTGAACCTAAGATGACACACCTGGACCAGAAGCTGCCCTCTGCTGACCACAAGGGGGCAGTGGAGGACAGCATCAGTAACACAGTATGGCCACAGCCCCTGGATGCCCTGCTATCCTTGGGTGCTAGTCTTTGGTGAGAAGGATACTAAGTCACAGTCAAGATGGAAAATGGGGGATGGGGGGGGTGGGGTGGAGTCTGTAGCTGGTCTGTTTCACAAAGCCTTTCCACTATAAACCTGTGTCTCTCCCCCATGCACTGTGGGGGCTTCAGGAGCTCCCTGAATGAGCAATTAGCCACTCAACAGAGTAACTGTGATTCCTAGAACGGTTTAATTGGTAATGGGAGCAAATGGAATTGCTTCTTCCTACACCTAGTAAGAAAAGAATCAGCAGATGATGTATTTTCACAAGTCTCACCTGCATGGCAGCAAGCACTTCAGGGTCACTAAGAATCTCATTGAGCCCGGGCATCCCTGCCATCCCAGGCATGGCCCCTCCCATGCCAGGCATGCCTCCAAAGTTCCCAGGCATACCTCCAGGAAAACCTGCAAAAGAAGAATACAACAAACAAAGTCACAGAACAGCGGCCACGCTTTTAAAAATAGGATTCCCAAGGACTGGAACATGTGCCTGCTCTTCACCACTCACTGACCAACCACATCCCAAGACAGCCACTAAGTGATAATCCTGGCCTAGTCTGTAGGTCTATCTCATACTCTCTTAATCACTGGCTTTCATGTTGAGGCCCCAGACTGTAGCCTGGGCCTGGGGCATCTAACTCCAATAGAAACGGGGCCACTAACCTATATGTAAGGATCCCTATGTGCTGCATACTTAGTTTTAAAATGTCATGTTACCTAGGCTACACTGTACTTTTATTTATTTGGTTAAATATTTCTCAATTACATTTTAATCAGGCCCAGTCTCAGCAAGTGGTAAGTCCATTTAAAGACCCAGCGGAAATACCTGATTCAATTTCAAGTCTGTCTCTGACCAGAAAAATGAATCTTGGCTATCATTTAAGCTTTCTGGGCATCATTTCTCTCCATTCAAATTGGATCTCACGCCTCCTCCTTCCCCATCCTGTTTTCCTGTGATGTAAGATTATAGCTGGCACACAGAGCACCACACATACCATTTCTTCTCTAGATCCTGTAAAGTTAGCCTGTGCAATACACGCGCAAGAAAATTCCACTGTAGCAACCTGAAGGTTTCGTGGAGTTCAGAAAAGCATTTTTTACTGACACTTTCGTACTGTCTACTCACTGATCCCTGAGGGCAGATACAGTATTAAGAATTTAGTACTGGGAGTCACAAGACTCTCATCGCTGCCATGAGCTGTGTGACTTCTGAGTTCATCATTACATCTCTTGGGGCACCAATTTCCTCATCTGTCATATGAGAGGGTCAGAGAAGGTGATCTAAGGTCCTTACGAATTCAAAAGTTCTGTTATATTTTAAAAGAATTAAAGAATATGAGAGGAGTACAGGACACAAGACAGTAGGAATGAAATCTTCTGGAAAGAAACTATAATAATAAAGATTAACGTTCTTCCAGGAGTAGCTAAAAAACAATATCTGGTTCCATAATTCAAAACACTGACATTTTTAATTTTTATCAGGTGGTACCTGGAAAAGAGCCAAACTGGGCTCCGGAGCTTCGCCGGGCTTCTTCCTCCTTTGAAAAGGGGAAAAAAAAAACAAGTCCATCATTCCAGAGGAATCATCTTGACGCCTTCTTACTCGCTTGACTCAAGGAGATGTCTGAAAGAGCTCAAGGAGCACTTCAGCAGGAAGCTGGCCCTGTGGTGCAGCGGCCTCTCCCAGTACAGTATGAGCTCCCCAAGGGCTAGAGCTGCTTTTTTGTCTTTATGTACCCAAGCACCTAGGACAGCTCTTGGTACACAGTAGGTGATAAATGACTGCTTGCTCAGAGATTTTAAAAAGCTTCACCAAAGACAGTAGAATTTCCAACAGGCTAGCATTAAAACACCAGCACAAATACCTGAAGCAAAGCCCATCAATAAACAAGTGGCACTATTTGGGGTCAGCAGAATTATTACCCATCACATTCCCACGCTCCCTGTGCCCAGGATCTCTGTGGGCCTGGCTCTCCATACAAGAGGCTCCTCACACACTCAGGATTGGCTGTTCGTTTGGGAATGCAGTTATGATTCTTTCTAATGGTCAAACTGAGGCATGAAATAAATGAGGGGAAAAACACCTTTTGGAACAAAAACGTTTATCTTGGTAGTGGGTCAGTTTTGAAGTTTTCTGCTGAATTAAATTATAATCCTATACTACTACTACCCAGAACAGAGCTGTCTGATGGGAACAGTGGGCAGAGAAGCACTAGGCTGGACCAAAGAACAGTAATGCCCAGTCTGAATTTCAGCATGGTAGGCAGAAATCCCACTGTATGAGGTGCCCCAAGACAAGCTGCCCCAAGACAGGGAACAGGCTGATTAAGCTTCCTTTTGCTCTCAGGTGGGAACCACCCACTCACTAAAAGAGGTACCTTGAGTGGATACAAACTATGCCCACACAGGTTACAAACTCCCCAGCCATGTCCTCTTTATATCACCACTATGATCCTGTGGATGTATACAGAGGACGGACATGAATGACAAGCCCTGATCTCACATCTCTGGCTCAAAGACTTTACCCTTTGGGCTCGTTCATGCTCCTCCCGAGCCTTCTTCACCCTTTCTAGCCTTTCTTTGATCTCTCGCTCCTCACGTTTTCTTTCGTATTTTCGCCGATGTTCGGCAATCTTCTGGGCCTGGTAGAATGATAGAAAGAAAAAATATATGTATGAATAAGGAGGAAAAAACATTTGGACAACCATTACCCAAGAAATCTAATTCCCTGCTGCCCCCTGAAAATGTAAGACTGTTCCTGACCAAATACCCTAAAAAATTTGAGATAGCCAATTAAATAATGAATTTGTTTGTTGGCAACCTATTTCCTACAAGGCCAATAATGAAGGACTGATGAGAAGAGGCCCAACTGCAATAACTTATGAGAACACTACTATATAGCAGGAAGAAACTGCGGTCATGAGCTCAAGACCAGCTCAGAAAGTCAGAAGGGGAGAGCGCTCTCTTGTGGTCACAGTGGCACCTCTACACAGTGGCTACCAGAGCAGCAAGTCTTCCTGGTCCTCAGTTTACCTGAAGGAACTCTCCATAAGAGGGTCACACACATCCCGGCCTTCCTAAAGCAAATACCCTGAACCAATTCTGGTTTTGGGGCTCATACCAACACGTTACCAGGGACCATTTTTAGTACGGCGTTCCGCCTGCCCCCAGGCTGGCTATCATGGTTGGGTTACATACCACCCAACTCTTGGATGGATTTCTGCTCTGCCTAATCTTGCTGCACATATGTATCTGCCTCCTTCACCCCCCTTCTCCATGGAGACCAGCAAACGGGATGTTGTGAGACTATGTCCCAGCTACGCATCTTCACTTACCCTTGGCTGGACTTCCTTCAGCATGGCACTGGCATCCTCATCGTAGTCCAGTTTGCAAGCCATGGCAAGATCACGGGCTGACTCCTCCCAGTGGCCAAGGAGTCTACAACGGATTTAACAATGGAGAAATTCTTCCCCTTCCCTCAAACAGTGGGCCACAGCACTTGCTTTTCAGTCCAAAGCAAACCAAAAGAGAATTCTAAATGTCTGAATGAGCCAGGTAAGAACCAAAAGCACGGCTCCTTCGTAGTTCTGGGTGGTCTTCACTTGATTCGTGCTTTACCTCTCACACTAACTACACTGTTGGACTCTAAGTTCTGACACAACTGAAAAATTACTGGTGTTATTTCTGGTCACAGAAGGGTAGGTGGATACTGCCTGAAGGAAAAACTAAGCAAGAAGAAATATTACTTATTTCAATTTTTCATGAAAAAAAAAATACCCTAATGGGAAAAGCCCTCAGAGCTCCACCCAGCCACAGGTCTTCTGGAAGAGGGGGTTAGGTTATGACAAAACACGAGATGACTTGGGAATACACTCAATCCTTTCCCCCACAGTAATTTTCAGAGAACTGACGATGAAAATTGTTATTTTTCACTTGTTTTTTAAAAAACGTGATTGGTCCCAAGGGCACTTTCATTCAAGCTCATTGTCATCGGACCCTTAATGTTAACGAGCAACTCATCTGGCATCGGATGATGGGCTATGGGTTAGCGCCGAGACCTGAAACACTCCAGCTGATAACAAACAGGAGGATTCAGAACTCATTTTGGGCACAGCTCAATAAAAATGGTGTGACCGTGAAGCCATATGCACTGACGCATACACAATGACTGGAGTAGTTGTAAATGAAGTTACGGACTAGCAGAAAGGTGGTGCAGACCAGGCCTGGAGTCAGGAAGACTCCAATCTCAGATACTTACTAGCTGGGTGACCCTGGGCAAGTCACTTCACCCTGTTTGCCTGTTTCCTCATCCGTAAAATGAGCCGGAGAAGAAAATGGCAAACCAACCCAGCGTCTCTGCCACGAAAACCTCAAAAGGGGCCATGGAAAGTCGGATATGACTGCACAGCGAGAGGAGACCAGAAGCAAACGAAAGAGCACAGGGGAATGCTGCCCACATCCCAATGATTCTCCCTTCACAACAGTTTCCATCTTTCCCTTTCTCTCCATTCACACAAGCATCCCCATTCCAGGCCTCCTCACGGTTTCCCTGAACTGTGCAAACCACCTCCCTGGTTTCCCTACACCTAGTCTCCCAATCGATGTGCCTAAAGTTTGGGTCTGGCCCTGTCATTCCCTTATCGAAGTGCTTCGCTGCCTCCCAATGGAGCCTCTGCTGGTCACTCAAAGACTCTGGCTTCCTTTCCAGCCTAATTCTCCATTCCTGCCCCGCACCTACTCTAGGATCACCCAAAGCTCTGCTCATTTGGCTGCTTCTGTTTTCACTGATGGAGAGGAAGGAAGAAAAAAGAGAGTTTAAGACTGACCTTGAGGGGAAAAAATACCACCTCTATCCTATCAATAGGGTCTAAATCACAGCAGGAGCAGTCTCTCCGGGAGCACACCAGTCTCCAATTTACCAATCATTTCATTGGTCTTCTTTTTGATCCACACCACCAGGGATACAAACTGCCTAGTTCTCGCCTTGGAAGACACAATATCCTCTCAGCTAGGGGAAGAAAGCTAAGCTCATTATGACTTCAATCTTCTCTTTCCCCCATCTCAGCCTGCTGAAATTCTAACCCACCATCATCCTGATGGCTCATTCTCTCTCTGATAACCAAATAAAGGCTTTCACTCTCGAATCCCCCAAGAAGTAAAGTGATCTCTGCCTTCTCTATGTTACCAGCCCCACTTCAACAGTAACTATCTATACAACACCTACAATGTGCCAGGCACCGTCCTAAGCACTTTACAAGTATTATCTCACCGGATCCTGAGAGGGAGGGGTGTAAGATGAGGAAACAGGCAGCCACCAGTTTACTGGCTTGCCCAGGACCACCCAGCCAGGAAGTATCTGAGGCTGGATTTGAACCCTGGTGCCCATTAGATGGCTCCTTTGTCCTCTGCTCCGAAGATGGTGTCCTGCCTTCCTCACTGACTCAGTGCTTAAAGGACCCTTCCGTTTTCCTCTCCGTTTCCTCAGCTCATGATCTCCCCCAGGTGCCCCTGCTCTCCATGTGGATTTGGCTGGACTGGATGGTCAGTGTCAAGCTCTTTTTGGAAACTAAGTCACCTCTGTTTTCTTGCTTCCTTTTCTTGTTCACATTCCTTACAGTCAAGGAGGATGGCCTTTTCGACTCCCATCTAACTTCTCAACATAACAAGCGAGCCGAAGGAAATGTGCTTTCTGTACACCCAGAAGTTATTTCACTAAAAATGGACTTCAGTATTTTTCCAGAAGAAGAGTCTTGGAGGGAGAAGAGTCACAGAGCTGATAATCCTTGGGCCTTGGAAGCCCTACTACTAGGATTAGGCCCCACCATTTGAGCCTAAGGACCCATCGCTAGGGGCCAAATTCTTCACCACCAAGGCTATACCCCTCAATGTAGCACATCACAGGTGCAGGTCTAAATGATGACTAATTTAATGAAAAAACCCTCAATCTCCTAGAAAGGGCAGAAGATAGATGGCTCAACTGAGATGGAGGCCCTGGCTGGACTGTGGTGGTGCTCAGCCTCTTGCTGCTCACTCTTCCCCCTGCCCCCCAAGGGGTCTGTCCCGCTAAGCAATGGGACCGACTGTGTCACCGAGGCCACCACCAGCCCAGAGACTCCCGCTCTCACCTGTGGGCTTTCCCTCGCCACTTGTAGGGCTGGGCAGAGTCCGGGTTTATTTCGATCGCTCTGTCACAATCTCTAATAGCAGCATTGGGCTTTTGCAATTTTATAAAGATACTAAAAAAGAGAGATGTGGCATTATAAAGCATTCTTTTTTCAGATAAAACTTAGACATTTTCAAGAACAATTTCACAAAAGCTCGACACAATAGTCCCTATGACAAGAGGAAAAGCTAACGTTGAAGAATCCCACATGGAACCTCCTCCTCCTCCCCCCAATCCAATGACCCACAAACCAGAAAAGAAGGGGGGAGGGGAAGGGCATTGAGGTGATTGCTACTTTACATCCTAGGGCTCCTCACCTGGCTCTCTTAGCATATAAAATGGCCAAACGCGGATTCAGTTTGATGGCCTCTGTGAATAACTGAATGGCAGCCTTAAGGTCACCTAAAGTAGTAACCAAGGGGAAAAGCAAAAAATATAAAGCCACTTCAGCATTTTTGTAATATTTCTTTACCCAATATTTTCCACATAACATTTAGAAGTCATCAACATTCTTCTCACACCAAGTGGTGAGGCCAGTGGTTAGTTAGATAAGTGTGCGAAACGAGCTGTTAGAAAAGGAGCTCTGTCTGATTCCTGAACTGCAAATGCCCAGGAAGGAAATGAACTGTTAAATCTGAAAGCCCCGTGGGGCCAACATTTGTTATTTTCTCAATGTTGTATCCTTCTCCCTAATAGAAAAGGCTTCTGGGCTGGAGACTCATCAAATATCCCATTAAGGGAACCTAGGAAAACAGCAGGATTGCTACAACCAGCCCCGTCTGGACAAGGGCAGAGAAACAGGAGCGAAAGATCGTCAGTGCCGGAGAGCAGAGGCTGAGGCCTGGGGGTCAGGAAAGCCCCCCACCGAGGATGCTTGCAGGCCTCAGCTGAGGAACAGCAGCAGCACCGCCACCTTCCGGATTAAGAAGCTTTCCAAGCACAGTGTTTTCTCCCTCTGGTGGCTCTCGAGACTCATTCACACACCTCATTTCCAGATCTTTCCCAAAGGTACTGGGAGGGGGAAAGACCAGACACTTTTCTTTCAATGCACCTGCACATGTCTCTGGCAGGCACCTCCTGACTTTTTCAGTCACTCTGTGAACATCAGAGAAGCCCCCGCCCGCTACTCACCACTATTGAGGGCATCAATGGCCGCCACTTTCTTTTCATTGGCCTGATCCATCATCTCGTCCGTTATCTGGAGAAAGAGAGAACATCAATTACATCTGGTCTGGGAAGGGGTGAGAAGGGCACAGAGGGAAGCCTCCAGGCAAGGGAGGCAGTGCTTGAAGCTGGAGCCGACACCCCCCACTTTGGGTGGAGGAGCATCTTTCCAGCCAGGATCACCCCCATCTCAGCTCTTCCTTCTAGCCAACCTCTACCAGAAAAAGACTTTCAGCCCCCACCTGCCCCAACTTTTACTCACAGAACAATACTGATGGAATTCTAGTAAAGCTGCCCCCAGCCCCAATACTCTTAACTTCCTTCTGGGCATGCCCTGATTGGACCATACGATCTGGCTTTAACCACAGCACAGGCCCCCAGAATCAATATAGCCACTGCCCCCAGATCCAACTCACATCATTTGAACGGGTGTGTCTTTGTACTCAACCATCACACCAACCATTTAACCCATGGCAGGACTACAACACAACAGCTACCGAATCAGGAAGAAGGATGACCACCAAACCCTAGGATGGACCCCTCACCTACTACCTAATCCCTTCACAAACCCCCCCTGCATTTTTAACATTCATAATTTGTGTTCTGTAATCACAAACATTACACTATAAATTTGCCTGTGCTCTCTTACTAAGTTGCTGGCTCCTCATGGAAGCTAGCCCGATTTTGAGAGGTGTCAATCCTCAGTAAATGCCTATACTTGGATTAGAGGTGGTCTGCCTGAATTTTTTTTGAGACAACTCCCACCACTCACTATGAAACCGCAAACAACACTCCTTCAAAAAGTCCTTCTACAAAGGGAGGGAAGTGAAGTCACGCTAAATTGAAGCGAGAGAATCAAAACTTATATACGCACACTTGCTTCATCATTTCTGCCCATAAAAAAGTCACGAACGTGTGGCCAGAGTAAAGGCACCCTCCACAAGCGCACATGTTTTATGGCAGCAGAGAGTACATTTCTGTATCATTTGCCCAAGATTAGCCTTCCGTTCAGCGCCTTATTTTCCCCACCAGGATTTTTTTTTTTAAATTTGCTCATTAGTATTCAAGTTTTTCTCCTTATGACATTAAAAAAAACAAAATCTATGAAAAGTACCTTCTACAACAGCCTTTTTTCCCTCTTAACAGACTTCAGGGCATGTTCTTTTGTTATTAGGACCTTTCTCGACCCATCTCAAAATGCTTTAAATTTGTAATGTATTTAATTCATCTTATGCCATAAAAAATTCTTGCCAAGCTTCCTTGGCTGGCTCATCATTCATATGCGCCCTCTGGACAGGCATGCCACCCTCTGACTTCCAGAACCCACTGCCTACTGGGCATTGAACCTAGATGTCCCAGAAACCTTTCTATCCCAGCATGTACGAAATAGCTCAATGTGGTTTTCTTCTACACCCTTGATTCACAGAGGTACAGCACCTCTATCTACCAGGCATTCACTCATAACCATGGCATAATCCCCCACTCCTCATTCTCCTGCACCCTAACCCAGTCAAAACTGGGCTGACAACTCTTGCTCGACTTTCTACCTCCACAACACCCCGTGCATCTGCCCCCTTCTCCCTGCTACCATCTTAGCTCAGGCACAATGGTACCACCTCTTGCCTGAAGACTGCAATGATCCCCTAACTGGCCTCCCCTTCTTCATGTCCACCCAACACAGAGCAGGTATTTTCCTCAAGGAGCTGACATGACCACATCACTTCCAGAACTCCCAAGGGTTCCCATTCATCTCCAGAAGAAAATTACAAATTCCTCCTTTTGACTGTTCAAAGTCCTTAGAGCAGTGCCCCCACCTCCCTCCCTAGCCTAAATCTACATTACTCCACCCTCTACAGTCAGGCAAAACCATCCTCTCTACCTCAAGGAATCCAAATGTTTCCACCTGTCCCTCAGGAAGCCTTTCCTGGTCCTCATCTCTTGCCACGTACTTATCCTGAGGTTACTCCGAGGGGCACTAGCTCTCTCCCCTGACAGTACAGGCATTCTCACCTTTGATCCTTGTCTCCTAGCACAGCACCTGGTACAAAGTAGGCACTTAACAATCGTTCTAGTTTTCAGAACCACAGAGAGGAAGAGGCAGTGGCACAACCACCCACACAATTGGCAGGCCTAGAACTCACCTCAGCAGTCTCATCTCCCATTTCCTGAGGGGTATCTGTATCTGCTTCAATCACTCCTTCATTATCGATCTCTGCAGGAGGCAGAAAAAACACCCAGTCTCTCAGCAATCTGGAAGCCGTGATGAGTTCCCCACCCCTACCCCAGCCAGGATAATCAGGTGACAGTGCCTTCCTCACCTACGTCACTCTCCTCACTCTCGAGCTCTTCTAGTTTGGGGGATTCTTCAGGTTTCTTACTTTCAGTCTTTTCCTCCTGACAAAAGAAGAGTCGACAAAGTCAGGCTCCACTCAGTATTGTTAGAACTTGCCCGAAGCACCAAGGGCAGGCGCTGGGAGGCAGGGGAAACACTCTATGTGGTGAAGAATCCTGGTTGTTCGCTTAAAAGAAGAATTAAACTTTAAGAAAGGTTCCAACTGGCATACCTGCAGCCCACTACCCAGTCCCAAGGCAGAGTGAAAAGGGCAGTGGCATTGCTGGGTAGGGAGGTCCTGGGCAGTTTATTGAGAAAAGAAGTTCAGAAGTTGCTGGTGCCAGCAGCAGCAGCAGCAATGTGGCTTAGACCCTAAGTGCAGAGCAGGGTCTCATTTCCAGCCTCTAGCCCAGGCTGCAGGGAAATAGCTAGAGTGAGAATCCCAGACCAAAGAAGAGTCTACAATTCTGCTGCCCTGAACCCCCAGAGTTTCCCTGCTGGCTAACAGGGGCCAAGTCCAGGAGCATCTAGTCTGCAGAGCTAGCAGACTCTGCCCTGGTCAGACCACTCTGGGAACATCCCCAGCCTGAGCTGTCCCCAAGACCCTGAAACAACAGGACGTTCAATATCCCAAGAAAGGGGCAACAGGACCAGGCCAGACCTTCCCTCCAGAATTGTGTAGAACCCATCTAGTCTCTAGTCAGGAAGGAGGCTGGGAGGACAGACAACAAATAAAAGACTCCCACCCTAAAGAGCTTTTCTAACAGTGCAGGGAAGCTCAAGGCACAAACCCAGAGAGAGAAGGAAAGAATGACTCCACATCTACAAGCAAAGCTTCAGAGAAAAACACAGCCTGGGCACAAACCCAACCAGAATTCCTGGAAGGGATGAAGGAGGAGACTAAAAAAAGAAAAAGAAAAACATAAAGTATCTCATAATAAACACAACCAACCTAGCAAACAGACTGAGGAGAAAAATTTAAGACTCCTTGGATTATCTGAACACCATAACCAAAAGAATCTAGATATTCTAATTCAAGAAATCTCAAAACTGCTCAGAAGACTTCTACAAACTGATGAAAAGTACAATGAGCAGAACCAGACCAACGTACACAGAAGCAGCAATAGTGATGATTGACTTACAAAGACTTAGCTACTCTGATCAAGACAATGATCCAAGGTCCAAAAGATCCATGACAAAAAATACCATCCACCTCCAGAGAGAGAATTGATGACCTCTGAGTACAAAGTGAAGCTGACTTTTTGTTTGTTTGGTTTTTCCAACATGGCTACTATGGAGGTGTTTTTCATGCCTTTCCTTGTATGACTGATGTATCGCTTGCCTTATGAATGGGGTGGGGAAGGAGCTGGAGAGAAAGAATTTTGAACTCAAAATTTTTTAAAATGAATGTTTAAAGAAAGAAAACTTCCCAGACCTCTTAGAACCAAAGGACAAAGTTAAAAAAAAAAAAAAAGACCCTACAAGTCACATCCTCAAAGAAACCTCAAAATGTGAACTTCCAGGAACATCATCACCAAAATCTAGGGCTTCCACGGGAAAGACAAATTAATGCAAACCGCAAGAAAGAAAGAATTTAAATAAAAAGGACCGTAGTCAAGAGCGCACATGATCTAGTAGCCACCGCTACTGAGAACCTGGAATATGACATTCCAAAAGGCAAAGGAAATGGGCATATGGCTAAGAATAACTGACCCAGCAAAGCTTAGGATACTGTTACAAGGGAAAAGCTGGACCTTTTAAAAAAAAGGACTTCCAAGCATTTATGATGGAAAGACCAGAATTGCAGAGAAACTAAGATTTAAATACAGGAGTGAAGAGAAACATGAAAAGGTAAACACAAATGAACTTAAAGATAAAGGACTAAACAGGGATAGACAGCTTCCATTCAAACATGGGGGGAGGGTACATGGGTCCCTGTGAACCCCGTCATCATCAGGGGTCATAGAGGGAGCCCACAGACTCATAGTCTAAGAGTGGTTCTATTATGTCTTGATGATCTTAAGCAAAGAATGGAAATGGAGGGGAAGAGGAATACACTCTGGAGGAAAGGAGGTTAGGCTAAACTATCTCACAAAGCAAGGGTATATAAGTGACAGCTATACAAAGAGGAACTGGGGTGGGGATGGTGAGGCCTGACACCTGAACCTCACTCCGGTCCAAACACACCACACATACATTAACCACCCCCAACCCCAGGTTGGTTACAGAAATACATTTCACTCGACAGGGAAACAGGCAGGAAAGAGAAGGGAATTACAAGGAGGGTAGATTGAGTTGGGGGAGTCCTAAGCAAAACAAACTCTAAGGACGTACAAAAATACTTATAACTTTTTGAGTTAGTGATCTGAGGGAGTGTCCGTAAATTGGAGAATGGATAAACAAGTCATGGTGTCTAAGTATGATGGAATAGCTACTGTGCTGAAGTCTTATCAGCATAGTGACTAACCGGGACTCCAGAGGACTAACAAGGAAATACCCTACTCACCGACAGAGAGAAGTGAAGGACTGAGAACGGGAAATGAGACAAATATTTTTAAGACGTGGCCAATGTAGAAATGTGTTTTAACTGAGGAGTTCTGTTTTTCTTGTGTTCTCAATTTTTTTTTGGGTGGGGGGAGGCAGATCTTGGCTGAATAAAACACTTTTAAAAATGAAAATAAATCAACAACACAAAAGAAAGCCAAAGTTAGTTTTGCTCACAATGATCAAACTAGAATTAATCTCTACTTACCTTGATTTTCTCTTCTGATTTCGCTTTAGGTGGAGCAGGTGGGATTTTACCACCCATACTGGAGAAAGAAAGGAAAAAAAGTTTGAATTTTAACAAAAGTACTCATTAAACATCTCAACACAAATAGCTGTACTACGCCGTTATAGCTGACGACAAACAGCTACACACTAGGAAAGAACTGGATGCCTGGGAGGAATCACAGCCAGATGGGACCGCTAAGAAAGCCACATGGTGAGTGTTTGTATACTTGAAAAGCAAGCCATGCACAAAGACTGCAAGCTTCATGTACATCATTTTCTATTCTACTATGCATACGGCAGTATTCATTTCAGTTGGCATTTTGTTAATGCCATAAAAAACCTTTCATAATTATCGGCGGGTTACCCTGGAAGAAATACACACGATAAAACCTAAACTAAACGGAACATTTGTGAACTACACACATTTAGCTTTTTCCTAATTAGCCAGAGTGGAGCAAAAAGCAAAAAGACCACCGTCTCCCCAACACTTTCTTTGCCTTATTACCGACATATCTAAAACAGACTATAATAACTTCTGGCAGGGCGGCTCTGTGGCCCACATCCGCTAAGTGCCCGAGGCAGGTAAGTCTTCCCGACTCCAGGTCCCATGCTCTGTGGCACCACCTAGCTGCCCCAGAGTCACCTCCAGAAGGTTCCCCAACTGTCTTCCCCTCCCCCTCCAAATACTTCTCTCCCTTGACCTCTGCAGGATTTGGTACGATTGACCACCTCATTCCTTCTTCACCCCACTTCTTTCTGCAATAACCACATTCGTGACTCTTCCCACCACTCCAACAAGAAGTGAGTGGGCCATGAATCTGGAGCCACAGGCTCTGGGTAGAATTATGGGATGGCTGCTTCGAAAGGGGAGGGGAGCCCAGCTAGCTTTTTTGGCCAGTCTCTTTAATTTACAGATAAGTCAACTGAGCCCTGCAGGGTAGGCTATCCAGGACTTCCCAAGAACACACAGCGCTAACAAGTAGTAAATGCCACATTTGAACCCAAGTCCTTGTGTGGCCCTGAGCTGCTGAACCTTCTACTTCATCTATAAAATTAGAAGAAACTTATCCCAAAACCTATACATTAGATGATTTTTTGAGGTTCAAAGAAAATGAAATGCTTTGTATACCTTAAACACGACATAAAAGGCCAGGTTTTCTATGACTAGCATCCATTCAAAGTCCTGATGACGACCCACAGGGCACCTTGTGTGATTAAAATTCATGCCAACACAGCCAGCCCTCATTTGTAAGGGGACTGAGCCCTTCTGGCGGATTTCACTCTCTCAGAACTTTCCGGATGTTTTCTGGGCAAGGGCATCTAATCAGGATTTGTCACTTATCTGTTTCTTATCTCTCTTATTATATAAAACTAAGCCCTTGGATGGAAAGGTGGAGAAAGGGTTTTGTCAGCCTAAAGGAATTACCCAGAAGTTGCTTACATTTCACCTCTGAATGCCCAGCATCAAACCCAGGGCCTTACTTGGGCCGCAGCTGGCACTTAGGAAATGTTCACTCGTATGGCTGGCATGGTCCAGTCCTCTGCAGAGTGGGCTGGGGATTTATTATCAGGTGTTTGGCTTTGCTGACCTTCCCCTCTCCCCCTTCCTTTTTACTCTTTGTTACAAAAGATGAATCTCTGGAGACGGGAGAGATGCATGAACATGAAGGTAACATTAAAAACAAAAAATACTAATAACTCATCACGCAGGAATGACTTGATTGCAGGTGATGGGGGGAGACAGGGACTAGTACGCCAGGTGGGCAGGACGTCAATCACCCTTCACTTATGATCAGATAATTCATTTGAATGCAAAATTTCATCTGTGATCTGACCCAACGGACAGTGGCCTGGTCACTCCTTCAGAAGAGGAGCACTCTTTATTTTGTTTCCGTTAACACCTGACACCAGGCCATGCACACAACTGGCACTTCATAAATGCTTTCGAAATGGACAAAAAGAAATTTGAAGGATGTTAGCCAGATACCTCCAGTGATTCCACCTGAAATACCCCATCAATGTGACTGTTCCAGGGCCTCCCTCCACTAGTACCATCTGCTGGTCGTGGCTCAGCAAGCCGTGTTCAAAGCCAACACCACACAGAGACACACAAGACGAGTGGAAAGGCCACCACTTTTCCCTGGGGCCCTGATGCCGGTGAGAGCCCAGGGACCTGAACCACAGTACCCCACTTCCTGAACCATCCACTACTTCCAGCCTCCCCCCCCCACCCCGCCCTACCCCCAGCCATCACTGAACAGGAAAATCATTGTAGAGAAAGAACCTACTTCCTCACCACCACCATCAATCACCTGAAGTACACAGGAGCTCAGCCAATGGCAGCAAGGGCCAGATGCCCAGAGCAATCCCAGTTCACAATGCAGGGCAGCCTAGATGAAGCAGCAGGACACTGGGGGGTGGGGGCCAGGCTAGGCCGCCCCCGCCCCATCATCTCCTCTCAGACCCTGATGGAGACAGCCCAAGAGCCTCAGGAATAGCTATGCTACCAGCCCAGGGCCCTCTGCCACAATCCCGGGAAGATGCCCCAAGGGGTTTGCAGCCACTGCTCCAGAAGACCCAGAAAGGAGAGCTCTTCTCACCAAAGTTCTCGGCCCCTGCCGAGATGCTATGTCATCGTTGGCAATGATGTTAAAGACAAGGCCTGGCCATCTGCTTTGCCCCAGCCCCCTCAGGACCATGGGTGTGCCAGTCTGACTGGCAGCTCAAACCTTCCTGAGGGCAAGGGCTGTCATCCCCAACACTCAGCGCACAGAGGAAGGACTGAGTATTTTTTCATTCCGAGTGATTTTACAGGGCAGACCCACAGTAGAGAAGTAGCATGATGAAAAAACAAAACATCTTGAAGAGGCAGACAAGGACTACTATCAGAAAATCTGAAAGACAGATCCAGACATCCAACAGGACCCATCTGACAACAGCTCCATTCGAGCAACTCACTGTATTTTTCCCAGTCTGGGAAAAGGCCATTGTCTTCAACAACTGCAACCAGTCGGGCAATAAACATTCATTAAGTTACGGGCTAAGCGCTGGGGATACAAGGAAGGGTAAAGAGTCTCTGCCCTCAAGGGGCTCCCAGTCTAAGGCGGAAGACAACATGCAGAACCTGTGTCGGGATAAACTGGAGGCGATCGGCCCGGAATGAAGTGAGATCAGCAAAGGCTTCCTTCCAGTAGAAGGGGGGGATTCGTGTAATAGGTGAGAACTGTTCTGGGCAAGCAGTAGGGTTGGGCAGCAAGCGGGGGTGGGGGGTGGTGAATGTAGATAATGTTTTGGAGAAGGTTGGAGGTGAGAGGGAAGAGACCTCAAGGTGTGTCTGGAAGTCAAGGTAAGATCTTGGGAGGCAGATGGAAACCTGAGCGTGTTCTGTGTATGAGCAGCAGGAAAAATGTCCATAGAAAGAGTATGTTGGATGGTGCAGATTCCCAGAAGCGACAGGAAGGCCCAAGGGGAAGGGCCGCCTGCTTCTCAGAGGTCGAAGCAAAGGAAGAACTTGAGGATGAAGAGTGAACAAAGGTGAACAACTCTGGAGGGGCTGCAGGAAAAGAGGGCCCACCCCCACGCCCTGCAGGATCTGTGAGCCAGCCCAGCCTTTGACAGTAATGGCTCTGTTGGGCCCATAGCCAAGAAAGCAGCAAAGCAAGAGAAAAAGGACACACGTGCACAAAAAGATGAGAGCGGCTCTTGTGGCGGACGTACCCATCCACGGGGGAGGGCTGAACACGGTATGGCAGATGTTCTAAGGAAGGCTGACAAGTGAATGATGGAAACCTGGCGGATGCACTGACCAAGAAAACGATGAAGACTGGGAGCCCCGCCCCCCCTTCTGACAGGAGGAGAAGATTCAGAGAGACGGACTGTGACCTATACATGTGGCTCTGCGCACCGCCAGCCGGAGAATTTGTTTTGCTCAATTAAGCATATGTTATAAGGGTTTTGTTTTTCCTTGTCTCCCCCTCTACTTGGGGGAGGGAGAATGTAGGTGGGAAGGAGAGAAAATAAATGTTTGTTAATTGAAAAAAAAATATTATGTACTTTCATACATCTTGGGGGGAAACAAATAAAGAGGGGTTTTGAGGTGTAGTGTAGGGGAAAAGAGGGAACTGAATGGCTCTGACTCCAGATGTGAGACCACAGACAAGCCTCTTCACTGCTCTGTGCCTCAGTTTCCTCATTTGCAAAAGAGTGATAATGCCTGTAAACACCTACCTCACAAGATTGTTCTAAGGATTAAAGGAGATGGCCTTAATGAAGTAATCAACAAACCTTAAAGCTGTCTAAATGCTATCAGTAATATTATCTGCATAATGGGATGGAGGGCTCAGCCCAGGGGGGCCGTGGGAAGTGCCAAAAATTAAACAGGAGAAAAACAGGAATGCTGGGCTACATGGAGGGTCCAGCTGAGGTGACCAGGTGGAAAGAACAGTGAAGCTCAGAACAAGGTGGAGAAGCGAAGTGAGGTGAGGCCTGCCAGACTGGACAGGAGGTTGTTTGCTGGCTTTTGTTCGAGTTTTCCAGAGGACAATGTGCTCTTGCTCACATCCCCAGCTGCTACTTTCCCTCTTCTCCAGGCTCCCCCACCACACAAGCCTCTTCACCCTGGGCCTCGCACCTTCTACTCTCAGCTGAGGTGGCCGGTTCCTCTCAAGGATGCCGCAAGCCTTCCAGGGGGACCCCCCTTCAGCTCCCTTTTGTGGGCAGTCTTCCTCTATTGGAACATAAGCACCTTGAGGCCAGGGTCTGCTTTTCTTTCTGCTATTATTTATATTTCCAGTGATTCAGGCTCTTTGCTGTTTCACTGGAAATCAACCTTAATCACTGAATGGGTGTTGCCTCAGTCATACTGAGACCTGGGAAAGACCTTAGCCCACAGCATCCAGGGCCATCTCCGGTCGTCCTGACCTCTATCTGGCCACTGGACCCGGATGGCTCCGGAGGAGAGAGTGAGGCTGGTCACCAGTCACCTTGCACAGCCAATTCGCCTGCGTGTCACAGCATCACCTTCCTGACGTCACGGTCCTCTTCCAGAAGGAAGGACAAACAACAGCTTCCGGTACGAGGTTCCTGACACGCTGTGACTGCCTAATGAGTGCTTGTGAGTGATGTCCAGATTAGGGGAGATGCAGTATCTGAGGAAGAAGTGATCACCTCCACAAGTCAGGACCCCTTCAGAATGCTCCTTCTGGGGGGCAAGGCTAACAGCAGCATTCTATATTGCCAACTATTATTAGGTCTTACGTCATTCTCTCTCACAGGTCACAGCTGCCAAAGTGACTTCCTCCAGGGCAGATTTAACCAGGTCATGGCTCTGCTCAAACTCCCCGGTACTTTTAAGGATCCAGGTAAACACTTCCTAGACAACAACGGTGTAATTGAGGAGGGGAAGAGATCAAGCACTGACCTGAGAGCCCGAAGGACCTGTCTGTGTGTGTGTGTGAGGCCCTAAACACCTCTCTAAGCTACAGAGAAGGTTCTGGGGTGTATTTCCTCATTCCAGGGATCCAGTCTCTATCTTGGCGAGGTAAGATTATCCAGTGTAGAGAAAGGACTCCAGGTCTCAGGATCTTTCCCCAGGTCCTCCTCTCTTCCCTACTCTCCTGGCACCCTCCATGCTTCCGGGCTCCCCACCTAGCAGTCACCCTACACTCACTGCACACACCCAATCCACTGGTAAATCTAGTCCTTCTTACCTGAGTCTCATCTTTTCCATACACTGGCCACCCCTCTCCTCTCCACCCAAAGCCTCCTCTTAGCTCAGACCCTCATGGCTGAATTATGGCAGTGGCTTGCCTATCTCCAAATCATCTGCTAAAGGAATTTTCCTAATGCTCAAGCATGACCATGTAAGCCTCCCATTCAAACAAGCGGCTCCCTACCACTTGGGATCCAATATAAAGTATCCTTTTGCCACTTAAAGACCTTGGCAACAGGGCAACAAGCCTCTCAATGCTTCTTATGTGACTCCCCTGCATGCCCTCTAAAATGCAGCTTCTCCAGAGTACTAGCTATTACTAGATGAAGCACTCAATCTCCCGACTTCTCATCTTTGCCTGGCCTGTGCCCCCTACCTGGCATGTACTCCTTCTAGGCTTCCTCTAAGACTCAGCTCAATTCCATCTTTTTCAAAAGGCAGAATTTTCATTTCATTTTCCTGGTCTCCACTCCCCAGTGCCTTCCCTCAGAGCTCACCTCTCATTCACTCTACCTCTGGTATGTATGTACGTTGCTATTTCTACGTAATCTCCCCATTAGAACCTGAGTTTCTTGAGTGGAGGGAGTGGGTTTTCGCCTTTCTTTTTAAACTCAGCCTACTGCCTGGCGCCTGGTCAGTGCCAAGCCAGAATCCACAGGTACTGCTTGGAGAGACAACGAAAGGAGTCAGAAGAGCATGTCTGGTCAAAAGCCACAAGAATATTTCACAGGACATTTGTGGTGGTCACAGTACTGACAACAGGTGTCTGCAGAATGGTAACCATGACAATCAATGCCGACATCAGCTGCAGAAGAGGAAGGGGAAGAACAACTCTAACAGTTCAGGACTTCACCGCATAAAGGTGGGAAAGGTGAGGATCAGAAGTCCCCAGGAAAGTAACGGTTAAGGAGAGAGAACTGAGAGACAGTCAAAGCTATACAGTCTGTATAATTTGCACAAAAGAAATGTCATACTTTGTGAATTAAGAATCATGCCCAGCAAAGATCCCAAAAACAAAACCGACCTTTTAATAGGCAGAAAGACAATTAAGAGGAAGTTATCACTGATATTTCTGGAAAACTGAAACATCGACTTACCAGAACTAAAATCAGACTTTACAATAAACATAGTTAGGAGGGAAAAAAAATGCCCACAGAGCCTACAGTTAAGAAGAAATGTCTCAACAAGCTACTGAAAACCAAATACGGTCAATGACAGAAATGGCAGCAAAACTTACTATTTCATCCAGAAGTCAAACTAACATAAACCAGTGGCCACAACTAGCCCAGAAGAGAGCAGAAAGCCCTTTAGCTAGCAGTAACATGACTTTCCCAAAGAGAAGATGGCTGTGGGCATCGCTGGATTCAAACATAAACCCCTTTGTAAAATCTTACAAAGAATGATGGGTGCTTATGAGCTCAAAGGAGCTGACTCTGGTTGGCCACACAGGAAAAGATCAAACAGGTGAAGACCCTCAATTGGCCAGAGTTCACTACACCTCTAACCCCAGAGAACCCATTCCAGTGCCTCTAGATCTGGTACAGAGGCTAGAGATGGATAATGAATGAGCAAAGGAAGACTGGTCTCGTTTATACTCAGTAAGTTGTAAAACCCTCTTACTTATTCCAAGTTCCCCACAACAGCAAAAGCCCATCTTTACAAGTTAATCATTAGAGCAGAATTACTGCACAGAAGCAGGACGGGCACCGCCTCCACCTCTGAGAACTAAAGATAAGCCCCACAGAGCACAAGTGTGAGCAGGCCACCACACAGCCAACTACAACTCCACAGGATGTCAGGAGAAATCAAGAAAGGCCTCTAGCTCTAGGGTGAGCTTCCTGTTTCTAACTTCTGGGAGGGTATGTATAGACTGAGGGTTATGTGGATTGGGCAGAGATGGATAAGTTGTCACCTGCATCTCTTAATACAATTCCATAAGTGAAGAGATCACAAATCCACTTTATTTGAATAAACGGGGAAAAGTCTCTCAAAATTTTGAACTTTAAAAATTTCAGAATCCATGCACTTCAAGTTGGCTAATGTTATGAAACAACAAATGGTAGGCTGCTTCTCTGGTCCTTATTACGTGAGGAAATCATAAAGTAGGGCATTTCTAAAGAATGAAAATGGAAAAATCTTTCTCAGAATGTTAAAGGAACAAGATGCTCAGAATCTCAGATGAGCTGGGACAAAAGGCTCCTTGTGAAAATATCACAGACTCATTTTAGCATAAAAAACTGTGGACTGGGGGAGTCGATGGAAAATGACAGCATTGTTTTTAAAAGCATCAATAAAAACGTGGTTCGAAAATTTTACTCTAAAAAAGATGCCTGTGCTGAGAGTCAAATGTTGATTTAGAGTAGATGCCTTATGCTTGAGCAATAACTTCCTTTCACTGGTCTTACAGTCTTGGGTTCATCTTCCTCTTTAAAAATATCAAATCTTCAGAGAAATGCAAATCAAAACAACTCTTAGGTACCACATCACATCTATCAGATTGACTAACTTGACAAAACAGGGAAATTATAAACATTGGAGAAGATGTGGGAAAACTGGAACACTAATGCATTGTTGGTGGAATTATGAAGTGTTCCAATCATTCTGGAGAGCAATTTGGAACCATGCCCAAAGGGCTAAAAGAAAGGTGCATACTTTTTGACCCAGCAATACCACTTCTGGGGCTGTATCCCAAAAAGATCATAAAAATGAGAAAAGGACCCAAAAATACAACAATATTTACAGCATCTCTTTTGTGGTGGTCAAGAATTGGAAATTGAGGGGATGCCCATCAATTGGGGAATGGCTGAACAAGTTGTGGTCTATGAATGTAATGGAATGCTATAGTGCTATAAGAAATGATGAGCAGGCGGACTTCAGAAAAATCTGGAAAGTTTTCTATCAACGGATGCTCAGTGAAATGAGCAGAATCAGGAGAACATTGTGTGTACACAGTAACAGCCACATTGTTTGATGACTGACTTTGAGAGCCTGCGTGAATCTAAGAACAATTCCAAAAGACTCCGGGAAAACGCCATTCACATCCAGAGAAACAGCCATGGACTCTGAGAGCAGACTGAAGCAGACTATTTGCTCTCTTTTGTTTTGTTTTTTCTTTCTTGAGTTTTCTCCCATTTTGTTTAATAAATACGTGTATGTACAGCCTTTATCAGATTGCACGCTGCATGGGGAGGGGGGAGGAGAGGAAGAGAGAGAAAATTTAAAACTCAAAAGCTTATGTGAATGTTAAAAACTAAAATGAAATAAATTAAAGAAAAAAAAATTAAACCTTGCAATCACCGTGTAAACAGAGCCTGTGCTTTTCTTTGCAGGTAGAACCAGAGGATCTACGGGATCTATCAAGCGAATTAAAAAACTCTGCCTGAGCCTTCTAGGAAAGACATTGTCAATCCAAGGCACAAAGAGAAGAGTCAGAAACAGAAGCTGGAGAGCTAATGGGCACGAGTGTCAACAGACATGAACCAAGTTTTGGTGTCAACTGTCGAGAGGCCGAGGAAAAACAAGAAAACCTGGCTTCGAGAGGCCACGGATGGGCTGCCTCATCTTCTCTACCAAAGGTGATCCAAAGAGACCTCACCGAGTTCTCTGAAGAGAGATGACAATTAAAGGGGGCTGAGGAGCAGAGAACAGGCTAGGGGCAGAATCCCGCATGGTTGGCAGGCACTGGTGGGGAGAGAAGATCCAGGACAACCAAAATACAGATTTACACTAACATGAAAGGAAACAGGGCACCCAAAGGCAACCAGCAATGCAGGTCCTAGGGAACGTTATCTGTCCGAGCCAAAATTAGCATCAAAAAGTGCAGCTGAAGTAGCATTCGGGACTCCTGGACATAAGGGGAATCCCAACCTAACCCACAGCCAGGCCCATCGGAGACTGGACCTGGCACCACTTGTGTGACCTTGGTCAGAAGCCCTCACCCTCCCTGTCTCCTCCCTCCAAAAATGGGAGGGCCGGCCAGGCTCCCTAGAGAGCCGCTCTATGCCTACCTCGGGCAGCGCAGGCTGGTCTGCAGGGCCCCGCCCCGCCCCCGGACACGCCCCTCCCCCAGCCCAAATCTTCTGGGGCCGCCGACCCCACCCCCTGGAGGGCCTGTACGCTCGGGGAGAGAACTGGATGTGCCCGGAAATAACCCGACCAGGGCATGATTCCACCCTCCCGCTCTAGGCAGCCCGGGCACGCGCGCCCCACACTGTCGCTCCATCGGGCACGCGCCCCCCCCCCCCCACAGCGTACTCAGGCCTTTGCCCTCTGCGCAGCCCGGGCACGCGCGCCCCTCCCGCTCCGCGCAGCCCGGGCACGCGTGTCCCACTCGTTCGCTCCAAAGGGCACGCGTGCCCCTCCCCGGGGGGGAATCCTTCCGGGCCGGGGCAGAGCGGTTGCTCGCCTCCCGGCCCCTCGCGCCCCGCACGCTCCCTCCATTCCCCAACCGTCCCTCCCGTGCCGCTCCGGTCGGGCCTCACCTCTCCACCCAGTCCCGGAGGAACCGCAGCTCGTCGCTGTGCAGAAGGCCCGGGTCTTGCTGGCAGAGCCGGATGAAGGCCTGGAGCTCGCTGAGTTTGCGGCTGTCCATGTTAGGCGAAGACGGGGCCGGGGCTGGGGCCGGAGCTGAGGCTGGGGCCGAGGCCGGGGCGGCGGGGGCTGCAGCAGCTGGCTGTGGAAGGGCGGTGGGCGGCTGCTCGAGCTCGCGTTCGCGCGTGACGAAGGCGGCGCCGGCGGAGACGGAGGAGGTGCAGGACGTGGGCGGGCGGGCGCGCAACGTGGGAGCGGACTGGGCCCGGGACGGCGGCTGGCTCCGCCCCCCGGCCTGTCTCGTGGGGCCCTGGGGTCCTGGCGGAGGCTCCTCCCTCGCGCCCCGCCCCGCCGCACCTGCGCACGAACCTTCTAGAAGCCCGCCGGGCGAGCTCGTCGCCTGCCCGAACGCGCAGCCGTGTTTGGCGCACACGCTTCCTCCCATGCTGCCGTGGACTCCCAGGACTGGTGGACACCGGTGGGCTGGTGGCGGGCGGCAGGCAAACGGGCTGGCAACTCAGGCGCCCTCGGAAGGCAGCCCCGGAGTAGCGCCGGGTGGGGCCGCGCCCCGGGACGCCACAGGGCCGGACGCCTGTGACGCCATCGCTCCGCGCCGCGCGCCGACCCGGCCGAAAGCCCCCGACTGGCCCAGCGCGCCTGCGCGGCCGGAAGTGCCTGGGTTTCCCGGCGACGCGGCGCCCGCCTGTGCTAGCGGCTTGTCTCCCGCACGCGCGAGGGGCTGGCGGCGATGCCGTGGCTGTTGTGTGCGCCCCGGCTCGGCCCCGCCGCCAGGAGAGCCCGCGGCCTCGCAGGTTAGAGTCGAGTCTTCCCGTTTGGGAAGGATGTGGAGCAACCCTCGGGGAGCCGGGGGAGTGGGGACCCCCGAGGCCGGAGCAGGGGGGCGGGAAGAGAAAGAGGCGCTTAAGAAATGCTCTCGATGCGAGGGGCGACGCGCCCCTTCAGCCCCCTGGGGTTAGTGCCTCCTGCAGAAGGAAATCTGAAGAATGATGAGGCCGGACCCAAAGCCGACCGAGTCCGTAGGCGAGGACAGTTGGAGGACGGGCCCCGAGCCTCTTAGAAGGGCTTAGACCCCTGGAGTTACCCCGTTTTCGGCCTGATAATAGCCCGAAGTGGTGTTTTTACTGTGCAGGAACTGAGGGTTAAGGCTCCATTCTGGGCTCACACGGGAAAGACAACCCGTCACAATGAGATCTGCTCGCAAGCAACAGCCCCTGGAAGTTGTGTGGGCCGCTCACCTTCAACTGTACACACACTTTTAATTGGTTAATGGGATGTTAGAGCTGAAAGGTACTTGTTAGGAAAAAGGGTCAGATCTTCTGGTCCAGTCTTCTTGTTTTTTAAAAATAAGGGCATTGAGGCTCAGTTAAATGATTTGCCCAAGGTGGTGTTTTCTTCTCTTAATATTTTTGCCACATTCACAAATCTGATCTCATGGGTATAGGCACTATTTCCTTCCTTCTTTGCGACCCTTCTCCACATCCTGTAAATCGGCCACAGGATGGCCATTTACGTACCCCTGCTGCTTTAGGCCAACCTCAGGTTCAGTCATCACACAAACATTAAATACTTAGTACGTGCTAAAAGCTGGGAAATGCAGAGACACAGACAAAATAGTTCCTGTCATCAAGGAACTGGTGCTCCGTGCTGGGGACACGTGTACACATAAATGAGGGAAGCTGGAAGGAGGAGACACCAGAGCCAAAGGAAAATAGCTGCCTCCAAAGAAACTGTACAGATGGCCAGAGAAGGAGGCCTGGTCACTTGGCAAGAATATAAACTTAGAAGTGGAGGGCAAAAGAACTCAGCTGGTACAGTATCAGGAGAAAGCGAGGAAGGCCTGTCTGCCATCTGGAAAATGGGCAAAGGAGAGTTCCCCAGAATTGGCAGGGGTGGACAGGTTGTTCTCTGCATCATTGGAGGGAGCTCCCGAATTAACGAAATCTATTTGAGTATCAGGTCAGCATTGGTCTTCCTGCAGGAGCTTCTTCTTTATGTGATTTTCCTGTCCCCTTCCTCCTCCCCAAATACATAGCTATCTTCTCCAGGAGACCAGGGTTGGGTACAGACCCTTCTCTAAGGTCCCTCCTAGCTTAAACTCCTTGATAAACCATGCCCCACAGCAGGACTTTTTGTCCTGCCGCTCACCACCACAGAGCCTTGTTCATTCAACTTTGTGGATGACCTTTCCCTGAGGGCTTTGGGGAAGCCAGACCATAACTGTTCTTAATATTGTGTTTGTCATGATATAACAGAGATGAGCAATAAACTCATTGCTATGACACTTTAAGAGTGATAAAGCTGACCGGTGAGTTAAGGCTTCCAGGGTCTCATAGCTTACAGTAAATGGCAGAGTCTCCTGACTTCTAGTCTAAGCCTTCTAAAACCATACAGTACTTCCGTTATCTCCTGTGTCACCATATTGAGAGTGTCTGTGGCAGAAGAATGTCACCATCGTGGGGCTGGGCCTCTCTGAACTAGGCTAGGCTGGTTCTGAGACAGTAGAAGTTGCTCTTGAGCTGTTTGTCTTCATGCTAAGGTGAATTAAGAAATTCTTGGTCTAAGAGTAGGTGGGAAAGCCTACTGAACAATTTTTCATTTGAGTAAAGTTCTCCAACTGCTTGGAGCATATATGAATAGAATGCACACTCAAGAGTAGGGATTGCGCCATTCTTTTTTTCTATCCAAAGGCTTTGCACTCCTTAAGCAATCAGTAAATGCTCATTGGTTAACTGTATGCTGTAGACTCTTGAGACCTATTTTCATTCATCCTCTCTACTCTTTCCTTAGGATGCACACCCATTTTACAGAGGAGGTTCTCCCTCCAGCCCATTCCAAAGAGGAAGATTCCCAGCCGGTATCTGGGCCAACCCAGCCCTTTTACACACCCACACCTTCTCAGACCAGGTAAGGACTCCTCTGCTTCAAAGGAATAATCTCCCCAAATGGCCATTTGGTCTGGAACACAAATAGAGTGAAACCTCATGGATTCATACTAATCAGAGGTTAGAGGAGGTAAGTTTTTGTGAAAAGGATAAATTACATCAGATTTTGAAAGGTATAAAATATTTCCCTTAAAGTTAGTAACAGCTTAGTAGTAACACATTGGTAGTTTGAGCTGCTACACCTTGCTGGGCTTGCTCTACTGAATGAATTGATGTTCACAGAAGCCCTTTGAAGGGTGCCTCTTTTACATAGGAGGAAATTGGGAGAGGATGGTGGAGGGGTGGGACCTAGGGCAGGGGGACAGACTGAGAAAGGGCCCAGGTTGCTTGGTTCTTGTTGCGTAGCTCTTTCTCCTGTACCACAGCATGTCTCCGGTAATCATTTGCTAAATAGGCACCTGCCATGTTCTAGGCTCTGAGCATTCAGAGCCAAAGCTGAAACTGTCTGGCCTCGAGGGGAAAGCTGACAAGTAGGGGCACCAAGCAGGGCCTCCAGAGGCAGGTGCCCCAAGCTGAACCTGAAAGGAAGGAAACTTCCTCCCCTCCCCCGCTCCCAACCTGGTTTCTAGGGTCAGGGGAGCATTCCAGGCCTGGGGACAAACAGAGACCGGAGACAAGGAGCAGAATGTACAATGGAAGACAATGCTCTATCCAGTTGTAACCCCTGAGAGTTCGGTGGCCAAGTCAACATCATTTTCTTTCTGTGGCCTCACATAGTTTGGCATTGAGACGTCCGTGCTGTGGCTAGAGGAACGAAGAGTCCCTGTTGTCAAGGAGCTTCCTTTCTGTTGGAGAGAGGGCTTAGCCATGTTCTGCACGCACAGATGGGAAACCTCATCGGGGCTGGCCTGACTTCCAGAGCTTTCCTGAGCTCAGCCTGGAGGAGAAGGCTTCAGGGAGCCTGTGTAGAGTTAGGCCCCCATGTTGGCTGGAGCATTGTGTGTGTGACGAGATGAGACTGGGGCAGAGATGTGGTTCTTGGTTCTAGTTCTGCCTTGGTACGTTGTGTGGTCTTGCCTAAAGGGACCTTCCAGTAATAATAATCTAACTTTCTAAAGTGTTTTTGTTTTTTAATTAGCATCATCCATTGAGAAACATTGTTAGTCTATTTGTTAAGGTTCCTACTTTTGACTACTGATTTACATTTGTTGTCTCCCCCAATAGACTTCGGGCTTCTTGAGATCAGGGAGTATTTTCTGCCTTTCTGGTATTCTCGGCACTTTTAGCACAGTACCTGGCACACTGTAAGTGCTTAATAAATGCTTGTCGATTGGTGTTGACTCCTCTTTCTTTCTTAATGGAGTTCTTTCTTTACCATCTGTGCATGATAAGCATCTGATCTGATCGTCCCAAATTCCGATCGCCCATGGGGGCCCTGGGAAGGAGCCTGTGTTGTCACTGCTAACTGTGGCCTCCCCAGCGTCCCCTTGGCCATTGCCTGTTAAGCAGCCGGGCACATGGCTTCCCACCGGGTAGCCCCCCCCCCCACCCCCCCAGCTAGGGTACACTTCATACTTCCTTCTGAGCAGATGTGTGAGCCAGTGTTTGAAGTCAGCTGCCTGTCTGTGACTATCTCTGTTCAGCAGAGGGCACCAGGGTGTCTCTCAGTGAGGGCTGGCCCTCAAATTCTTGCTAGGAAGTTGTCTGAGACTCAGGAATTACAGCTCCCCACCCAAGAAAGCAGAGGTTTTCAAAGCTGGAAGGTAAGGCGAGCAGTCATTGAGCTGCTGTCCACTCTACAAAAAAAAGAGATGCTTTGAAAACCATCGATTTCTTGTAGCCAGTGGCCTTCAGATGGTGAGCTGCACTTCCTGGACCCTTACTCAATAATCCGTCGTACCGTCAAGGTGGCATGTGTGGGTTACAGCAGTACGTGTGTACTTGAGAAAAAGTGCGCTTGTGCAGAAGCCATGGGCTCTGCTGAGGGGTGCTGGATCCTGGGCTTGTCGCTGCCCTCTGCTGGAAAGAAGAGGGTAGTGTTGAGTGGGTCAGTGAGAGCTCCGGCCTAGAAGGCAGGAGGCCACTTGTTGGAGCCTGGGAAAAGTCATCCAGCTAAAGGCTGCAGAGGCAGAGATCCCAGGCCCACCTCGACTTTCTTGCTTTTGTCTTTTGCCTTGCCACAGAGAAGTACAATTTTTGGAAATTCTGAATCCATTGCGGGGAGAGATTTTAGGAAAAATGAAAGTGTAGCAAACATGTTTAGTGTCCTTTCCAGATTTAAAATCACCGTATTCGTTTGGCTATGGAAGTCATGGATTGGGTGGGATGGTGTTGGGGGGGGTAACAGGGATCTATACCACCTCTGTATCCCCATAATTGGTTCCACTGGCTCCCATAAAGCCCTTCATGACTCAGCAGCCCCCTCCCACCCTTCCAGTCTTTTTACGCCTTCTCCTTGACTCTCCAATCCAGGGACACCAGCCTCCTTGCTCATCCTTGAGCATGACACTCCACTCCGAGCATTTTCTGGGGCTGTTCCTCATGACTGGCACTCTATCCCTCCTCATCTCTGCTTCCTGACTTCTCCGGCTTCCTTCAGGTCTCGCCTTCTGTCAGAAGCCTCTCCAGAACCCCCTTAATGCAGCACCTTCCTCCTCCTGATTTTCTCCAGTTTACTACCTACATGTTGTTTGCATCTTTTCACCCCCATTAGACTGTAGCTTCTTGAGAACAGGGACCGTCTTTAGCCTGCCTATCGGAGATGCGTAATAAATGATAACTGGCTGACATGTGCCACCAGACCATATTTGTGTTAGCAAATCTGAAAAATCGATAGAAACAGTTGCTGAATTCAAAGGTCAGACACAACCCTGTAATTCACCTTTGAGGTGCTTTGAGTCCCTGAGGACAGAGGAGTGTGTCACTCACCCAGCCCCATTTGGATGGGTGCAGGGCTGAGTGTTGGCCCTTTCTGGGGGCCTCACACACCTCACTCCTCAAGGGTCTAAACTGCTCCTGGGAGAGGGTAGAAGGGGCTGGGGAGAACCCAGGAGAAGCTCCCAGAGCCATTAGCTCAGACAGACTCTGCTTTCCGCAAATGATGAATGGAATCGGACCTAGCCGAAGACTCGGTGGTAACGAGGAAAACAAGGTGTTTTCCTCTCGTTGTAACATCTTCAGGAAGCCACAGAGCTGTGATCAGTGCGCACACACAGGGCTGGGGAGGAGGCCCGTCTCCATTTCCCTTTGAACTCCAGCTGTTTCACAGCACTTTAGGCCTTAGTGAGATTTTCAATCCTGACGTCAGGCAGAGTACAGGGTGTTCCTAAAGGCGATTGACGGCAATGTGGAATCACTGCATTGAGTTCACATGAATCTTGCAAAGCACATCAACCTTTGCATCACAAATGATGGAAATCATATTGAAGATGCTATTTGTTAATATTCCAATTAAATAAAAATTTCATTCGTTTCATTTCTTGAGAATAGGTATTTTTGCCTATGTCCAAACTTTAGGAACACCCTGCAGAGAGATCATAGACATCATGTGGCGCTCAGGAAGGTCCTGCTGGCTGATTCGTGGCCATGGAAATCGTAGAGATTTCACTTTGCCAGATATTAGGGGGAAACTAGAGACTTACATTGTGACAAAACCCTTTTTTTTTTTAGGTCTCTTAAATATAGGAATTTTAAAGCTAGCTGATTCCCCTTTACCTTCTTTCTCTACCTCAGTTTTGTAGGCAGCCCAAAGCTTTCAGAAGGGAGAGATGAAGAGAATCGGGTTCAGAATGTTTAGGGTGCCTGGGGCTCTCTAAAGATCACTTGGAAAAGCCTTGTAGGGGCAGGGAACCTGCAGCGTCCGGGTCAGATTCAGTCAAAGGGCCACACTGGAGGACACAAAGCCATAGGCAGCCGGGGGTGCAGTGGAGTCCGAAGGAGCCGTGGCTAGTCTGGACAGACTGAATCTCAGTTTCTTCATCCGTGCAATGAGGAGATACCAGCACTTCTTAGTGGAGAAGCTTTTTTCCTCCTTTCCTGACATTGAATGGCCAGCTTCAAGCAAGGACTGTCATTCTCCTGGACAGGAAAAAATGTGCAGTTCCCTTTCTAAGAAGAAGTGGAAATTCTTTTTCTGCCAGAATTTTCCCTGACACATTTCCTCTAAGTTTTAGCTGAAAAGTCTTAGCTGAAGTTTTAAGTCTTTAAGTCTTAGCTGAAAAGAGGAATTTCTGTTGTTATCAAGACAGCATTCTTAAAAATGTAACAATAATGCGGAGAAAAAGACACCTGTCGATCAAATGCAGTCTGATTTTTTAAAAAAATATGTTACACATTTCATTATTACATTTTCAAATGGCTCATGTTTTTCTTAGTAAAAGAAACCTTGATCTTTTTTTTTTTTGCTCCTCTCCCGATGGTGGTTTTGTGATAAATTAAGCACAGCATAAGGACTTCCAGAAGTAGATACAGTGAAAGTTGGAATATGCAGAATGATTAAAGGAAATATTTTTCCAGTCGCCCGGTATTGAAAAGAGTACCTTTAGAAGTCTTGCACCACCTCCCTGGTCCAGGTTCAGAGCGTGTTTAATAAATCCTTGGCCCTCCTTGCTTCAGGACACACTAACAGGAAGCAGCTCGTGCCTTTAAGCCTGTTTTCAGAATTGACTTGTCTGGATAGTCATTCCTCAGATGAAATCGGGAGAAATGATTTCTTTGCTCTACTGAGTGTCACTTTGGGAGTCCTGGAGGAGCTCCTGGCCGCCTTCTAAGCTCTCCACCCTCTGCTGGAGAGGCTTCCCAAATGAGGCACTTGGATTGGTTAAACAAGCATGGTCATAGTCTTCCTCACCTGGTCACCCCTCCTTGCTTTCCTGACTTTTGGTTCTTTACACTTTAGAGCCCATTTACGATTTGATAAGGTGGGAGAATGCCTGCTCAGCTTTGGTCTTATCAGCTGGAATTCATCCAAGAACGGTGCTGGGACTTTCAGTCCAGAGGGGGAAAAGTGGTTCAAGTTTCTTGTCTCATCAGCCTTTTTTTCTTAAACAAAAAGAACCACCCTCCTTTGCCTTATTTTATGATCACCTGAATTTCTTTTATCGTTTATTTTAAATGGGAAGCGCACGGCTAATAATGAATATGTTTGGGTCATAGCAGCTAGCATCCCCAGAGGCAAAAGTACTGTCTTATACTAGAAGGTTGTGGTTGATCTCTGCTCTGCCACTAATCTGCTTTGGGAGCTTGGCCAGGTCACCTTCATAAAGCCTGTTTCCTTTTCTGTAAAATAAAAAGTTGGAGTGGATGATCCCTTAGTCTCCTTCTGGCCCTGATGTTCGGGGATCTCTTCCACATGTATATGTGTGCTTACAGTAACTGTAATTAAAACTATATCTGTAACCCTCCATCTTCTGACAGCTTGCCCTCTTGCTGGCTTTCCTTGTGCCTGGACATCTCTCCTTCCTCTGTCTCTCTCTCCTTCCTCTCTCTTTCTCTCTGCTTCCTCTCTCTTTACTCTCCTTCCTCTTTCCTCTCTACTTCCTCTCTCTCCTTCCTCTCTCCTTCACCTCCTTCCTCCTTCTTTTCTCTCCTTCTCTCCCATGGCTTCCTTTGAGTCTCAGCTAAAGTCCATCTTCTGTGAGAAGCCTTTCTTGGTTTCCTTTCAGTGTTAGTGCCTTCCCCCTGAGACTGCCTTCCGTTGATCCTGTCTGTATCTGGTGGTTTGCATGTTGTCTCCTGTTAGATTTTAAGGACCTGGAGGGTAGGGACTGGTTTCTTCCTTTCTCTCCCTAACACTTAGTACAGTGGCTGAACATATTAAGTGCCTAATCAGTGCTTTCCAGCGTGTACAGTTGGTTCTCTTGTTAATGACAGTCGTAGGTAAAGAGCGTGGATAAATGAAATTACAGCTAGCCCAGAAGCCTCTGCAGCTACACTCTCCAAGGTGACTCATTTGTTATGAGTCCCAGGCTCTCTTCAGGTCACAGAGTAGAAAAGATTAATGAAATGACCAGAAGGCAAATAGGGATAAGAAGAAAAGCCAAGGGTCTAGACGAGCCACCAGGTGCAGAACCCCCATCTGCATTAAGAGCAGTCTGTGGCGCAAAGTCCTCCGTGTGTCTGCAGTGACAAAGTCCATCCTTTGGAGCCAGACATAATGATTAGGGGGTGAGGGTGGGGAGAAAAGTTCCGTTCTTCAGCTTCATGGCAAGAAAGATGGTTGGAGCCTGAGATCTCTAGGTGAATTCTTAATGAAGTCCATCCCAAGGGGGAAGAAAGATCTTTGACCCCTCCTAGCCCTTGCTCTTGAGCCTGGCCTGGCCTTCGAGGCTCTTTATCCAGTTGCCTCAACCTCAGCGTCCCCATGGTCCAGCAGTCTCCTGTGATGCGTGCAAGCAGGTGTGTTTTCTTTGCCTGCCAAGGGCCTGTTTGTTCCCATCTCTATGAGAACATGTTTCTATCTTGTCTGCGTCTCAGGAGACCTTTACTGGGGGAGAGGGGCATTTTCTGGGCAACCAGCATGCACCTAACACGGTGCTAAGTACTAGGAGAAATTAAAGTAAAGCAGATGACACGATTCTGAGCATCATAAATCGTAGAGACCACGGAGGTCCTGCCTTCTTTAGCACATGAGGAAGCTGAGCCACAGACAAGGTGACTTGCCTAGTATCGCCCAGTAAGGTCAGAAGGAGGATCTGAGCCCCCATGTTCTCCGCGTCGTGTCCTGGGCCTAATCCCCTGTACCACGCTGCCTTGAGGGGCATCTAATGTACACTTCATTCCTTCTCTGGAGATAGCAGTAATTCGAATTTCCCTAATGCTTTACTCCTGGCGAATCTGAAGTTCAGGGTCACGCATCATCATCATCATTTTTCAGTGAGTAAAAAGAGTTCCAGGAGGTGCGTTGAGTCCCCAGGGTCACAGGGCCAAGGACCCCCAGGCCAGTTCACTTTCTCCAGGTCATGCTGGGCCTTGGACAGTACAGCCCAGTGGGCTTAGGTTGAGCTGGTTTCCCCCACAGCGAGGTGACCATCGTCCCAGCAGGACACAAATGGACACAGATTCCAGGGGTCGTCGATCAGAATCTCTCTGTGGGGAGAAGGCAGTGCTGCCAGCTGAGGATCGCATCGTGCCTCAGCTATTCCCCTACAACCAGAGGATTGTGGCGTCGGACGGAGCTGGTTGTGGATACGAAGGAGGGACCCAGGAGGTGGACAGGCAGCCGGCCATCAGATGGCTGGTGCAGGAATAGGATGGTGAAGCCCAGCATAGAGAAGTGACGCCCCTGCAAGAGACTGAGGAAAGCAGAGGAAAGAGGGCTAGACATTGGGGGCCTCAGAGAAGAGAGTAGATTCCGCTCACATTTTACAGTGCCTATGATGGGCAAGGCCTCCTGCAGGGCACACAGGGGAGCTGGAGCTGAACAGTCAGAGACACTCCTCTGCATGCAGACACTAGTGATTCAGTCAACAGATGTTTATGTAGGAAGAAATGTGCAGAGGGCCAAACAGCGTGAGTGTGATGGAGAAATCTGGGGAACACCCCAGTGAGAAACTGGAGGAGGAAAAGATGACTTTAGCTGGGGGAAGGGCTGTTGGAATTGGCCCCAAGCTAGCCCTATGGCAGTAGGTGAGTGCCCTTTGTCTATCCCCCCCTTGGTCTGAGAGAGGTTCGGTGGCACAAGCAGGAAGTAGCAGGGGTAGGATTTGAACCCTGGGCCATTGATGAAAGCCAAGTGCTGCTACAGGGGCGTTTGTGGACAGGGCTGATGGAGCTGGATGACCTGAGAGGCCTTGGCAGCCCCATGAGCGTGGAAGGGAGACAGGTGGGAAAATCTGAGATGACATGAGAGTTCTCATGGGGCAGGGTGGCAGCGGTGCTGATGGAGAGGGGTAATCAGAAGGGAAGTCCAGTCAGCCTTGGGACCAGACTCCTTAGGCACAGCGTGGAGTCAGAGCACTTCGTTCGATTCCACCTCCCTGGACCTGATGTGTCTCCTGAAAATGAAGAGATCCATGGTTTCAGATACTGCTCCCCACTCTAGGCCTGGGCTCCTTGGATGCTAAGTCACTGCCGCCTCTGGGTCTGGGGGCTAATGTGTGACCCTTTGGGGCTCACATTACCCAAGGGGAGCTATGGACATGCGAATGACTCCACAGAAACCCACATCACTTCTGGGCACATCACCTGACGTCTCAGGACCTCACTTCCTCATCTAAAATGGTGAGGTTGAACTTACTCATTGACGGCTAGACTCCTTCCCCAGCTTGTGCTTTAGGTCTATGACTCCAGGAGGAGATGCCATGGACACTTGAAGTCACGGGGCAGAGGTAAGAGAGCCAGGGTAGTGCCAGGGCCCAGGCAGGAGGACAGGGTGGTAGCAGTAATCATTCTGGCAATAGCACTTATGCTCTGCAGAGACTAGCTCACTTGAGCCTCTCGGCCCTGGGAGATGCAGGGGAGAAAACCGAGGGAACTGTTTTCTGTTCTTGGGAGGAGTTTGGGTCAGATGGCTTGGTGGAGCCTGGAGGGCCTGGTCTTGGCTCCTCTCCCGGCCCCTGGTAGATGCTCTGTGCCTGCATCTCGATAGAAGTGTTAGGCTCAGTGGCCTCTGAGACCTCTTGTTAGATCAACTCATTGATCCGTCTCAAAGGAGATGAGGGGTGTCTTCTCCTTTGTGGCTGGAGGGGGAGGCAATGGGGTGGTGTCGGTGAAGAGTGAAATAGGGGTCAGTAAGGATAAATGGTTCAGAAGAGCTGACCTTCCGAGGGCACTTGACAGAATTGATTTTGTTTGCTCCTCACCATGATCTGTAAGAGAAGGCAGGGAGCTGAGGAGTCGGGTCCAATGCCCCCACCTTGGTTCTGGCTCTTACCCTCAGGGTCGGCTGGCTCGAACCTGGCTGCTAGACCTTTGATGGTAAAACAGGTTCAAAGGTTTTAGCCAGTTGGTTTGGTTTGGCCACGCTTTGCAGTCTCTAGCCTGCTAGAATCAGCTTCTTCAGTCCTTAGTTCTTTGTCAGACATCTTTTCCTAGGACTTTTGAACCTGAAGGAATTTCTATGTACCTCCTTCATCCTGAACTGCGACCAAGGCCTGGGTATCTGTGCACTTGCCTTGTTTCCAGAACGTTCCCCAGGTTGGTCAGAGCCTAGCTGCTCTGCTGTGGGAGTCGTCTGGTGAAGCATTCTGGAATGCCCTCTTGTCTTTGACGCTTCTTTTCTGTCCTGGTCATTGGATTTGGAGATTCTAATGGCCTGTCCTCCCCACGCTAGGGAAGCTGTCTTCTCCACCTGTTTGCCACAGACTACCACCTTTGGGTCCTCTTCTCTCCAGAGGCCATGGAGCAGACAGGATAGACCCCATCACAGTCGCCTCCCCTGTGCTTCTTCAGCTTTCTCCTCCAGTTGGAATCCTTGGAGGCTGGTAGTCCTCCACCTCCACCAAATTCTTGAGGAGTTGCACCCTGGTGCCAATAAACCATGAGCTTTTACTGGGCCCATTTCCCCATGTCCTCCTTCCCCAGAGAATGGATTATTAAGGTCCAGGTATCACCGATTTTAAAGAAAATTCCAAAGACAGTTCCACGTGGACAAGGGCCATAAGGAGGCTGCCCAAGATGGACTTTAGGGACCACTTTGGGCAGTCGTGAGAGGGTTAGAAATGTAATGTCACCAGCTGATAGAGGCCCCAAAGGCCAAGCTGAGGGGTTTGGATTTTATTCGGGAGTCACAGAGCCTTCCGCAGGGAGGTGATGCAGAATGGGGGTTCAGGGAGAATTGGTCATGCCCTTCCTCCTGCTGCTATGACCCATTCCACTAATTTGCCCACCTCCTTGCCCCAACTTCCTTAGTTGGCATTTTCTCAGTAGGTGCATGGTAGTGGCTTGATAATTTGTGCTACAATCCGATATCTTCAAGGTAAGAAAGGTGGAGCTAAAAGATACTAGGGTCTCCCTTTCCTCATCCCCATCAGTGTGGTCACCTACATCATGGCTCCCCTTCCAAGACAGCTTTGGAGCCAGATGTTATCCTTGGGGCCCACCTGATTGTACAGACCATGTCAGTGGTGCTGGGGGCAGGCAGCTTCAGTGCCTGATTGGGGGAACTTGGGGAGCTTCCCTCAGCATCCAGGCCAGGTCGAGCTGTGCTTTAGGAAGTCTCCTTGTTACTTCTGCTGTGCTACAAGCTACTGAACCTGGACACAGAACATAAGCCTCTTTTCAACCACATAATTGCAGAATTTTAAGGGAAATTTTTGATTCTTGGTAGACCAAGGCATTTTGGAATGATCAGACTAGGGGTGATACCAGAAGCCTGCCTGGTACCGAGGCCTGCAGGAGCTTTTCCTCAGCACCCTTTCCCCCTTCTCTCTCATCTCTTGCCCTTTGCCCCACCAGCCACGAGAATGGAGAAGGAATCCCTGGGCTCTCTCCCCAGCTGCTCGAGTGTTGGCAGCCCCTGGAGCAGACTGGGGGTGTGCGTGTCCTTGGCCTCATCTGTAAAGTAGCTTTTCAGACACGCAAAATCATGTTCTTGTTTGTCATCCTTAGGCGAGGTGACTCCAGGCCTGTCCCAAGTGGAATATGCCCTCCGCAGACACAAACTGATGGCTTTGATCCAGAAGGAAGCCCGAGGCCAGGGTGGGACAGACCAAGCAGTGGTCCTGCTGTCCAATCCCACGTTCTTCATGAGCAATGATATCCCCTACACCTTCCACCAAGACAATAACTTCCTGTACCTCTGTGGATTCCAGGAGCCCGACAGCATCCTAGTCCTCCACAGCCTCCCTGACCAGAATCTCCCTGCTCACAAAGCCATGCTCTTTGTCCCTCGGAGAGATCCCAGCCGGGAGCTCTGGGATGGGCCACGGTCGGGGGCTGATGGAGCCGTGGCTCTCACTGGAGTGGATGAAGCTTTCCCTCTGGAGGAGTTCAAGCATCTGGTGCCCAAACTGAAAGGTACCAAAAGGGCTCAGTAGCCAGCCCCCAGCACAGTTGGCACTAGAGCCCCTCATCACCATTTCCCATTGGGATCCAAGTCACCAAATCCCTTGGGGATCCCACTAGATCTGTAGCCACCCAAAGTCAAGCTTCTAGTGGGTCTTCTCTGGCCCATAGGACCAAGACTGTGCTGGTGCCTTGGTGGTTAGTGTATCCACCAGAGGCACCTGCGAGGTCCTTGGGCCTTCCAAGTGGAAGACAGAAAGGGCCAGGATTTCCCCCTTTTTTTCCTGAGAGTAAGGAAGTGATTGATCTCTTTTTTGACAGAGCTACTATGAAAATGAAAGGTGGCTGAAATAGAACTTCTCTGATGTTTGATGCCCAAGGGCTCTCAAGGCTGTATTAATTGGGCAGTGATTTTATACCCTGAGCTTTGGCGGTAGAAGCCAAAGAAAGGGCCAGGCTTATTTCACTTTGGGCGCGAACTTGAGCAAACATGGAATCTCCATGGGAAAGCCTTCCCCCTTTCACCTCTCCGTGCAGTTGGGGCTCTCCAGGAGGTGGGTGTACGTTAGAAGACACTCATAACTCACGTGCCCCCAAGTGGTCTGAGCGTGAGCTTGTCAGGTTGGGGCAGCCAACTCCCCAGCATCTCAAAGGACGTGCTAGTCAGACAGCTGCTGTATGTCCTTGGACCAGAATGGGAGAAAGGGTTGTTGGTCTCATGCAGGCAAAAGCCTGGTCACAGCTCCTCAAAGAAAAACTGGCCCTCTCATTGTCTCTCATCCCAGCAGCCTAGCTCCCTACCCGGAAGGGGCCCTCTGTAAAGACAGAGGCAGTGGGACTTGCCCAGGGTCACTCAGCCACTAAATGCCAAAGGCAGCCTGACCCAAGGCCTTCCTTACTTCCAGGCCAGCATTCTCTCTTCTTCAGCCTCAGCACACCCCTCTCTTGGGTCTGACCATGGACAATGCCCAAATCCTTCAGGATCCACTTCTAAGGGAAGGGTGACATCCCACTATTGCCACGGCAGTTCTGTCGAAGAATGTCTCCCAGAAAATAAGAAAGGCCCCTCCCGCTAGCACAGAAGGACTCTGTGGTAGGGAATGGCCTCCTCAAGCCCTAGGATCACACTTTCTCAGTTGGCTTCTTGGTCTCACCACTACCACCAGCTTAGCTGCATGACAACACAACGTCACACAGATCACCGACAAGTGGGCATTCCTAGTCCTAGAGCCTACGACCTGTCACTTTTACAAAGACCAGTGATGGGGAGTGGGCCTGGCCATGTCCCAGTCCCAGGGGAGTTTGTGGCTTCCAACCCTTTTTGTGACTCTTGTCTCTGCCTCTGGTTTTCTTTGGTTTTCTCTTGGAAGCGGAGACAAGTACAGTTTGGTACGACTGGACCAAGCCCTCCCATGCCCAGCTGCATTCTGACTACATGAAGCCTGTGACAGAGGCCAAAGCTGGGAGCAGGAACAGGGTGCGAGCCGTCCGCCAACTGGTACAGCGCCTCCGACTCATCAAATCCCCTGCTGAGATAGCGCTTCTGCAGGGTGCTGGGCAGCTGACATCCCAGGTATGTGCCGGGCCCAGACAGGAGCTCTGCCCAGCTCCTGAGACAGCGTCTTCCGTGCCTGGGAGTCAGGAGACCAGCGCGGATGAGGTGGGGGGGGGGCAGGTTGGACAGTGAACCACTGAACTCCGCTGCCTCTGGCTGCCTCCGTGGGTTTGCCATCTCTCCCCATATCCAAAGACAATTCTAGAACCAGAATTGCCGGGTGGGGAGGGACCTCCAGGGTCATGGAGCTGAAAGCCTCCCCATAGTGTGAATCCCAACCCCATTGTCCCTGGTCCAAGAAAGGGCAGACCTCCCAGGACTGAGAGGTGGGAGGAGGGAGCCCCACCCTCTTTTACAGATGAGGAAGCCAAAGGCTAGAGGAGGAAGCCCGTAAGCCTAGTAAACAGCAGCGCTAGGGAAGGAGCTCATTGCAGATGACCCACACAGTGAGGCCTCTACCACATGCTTGTGGACTGAGTGACCCAGGAAAAGGAATGGAGCCATGGTGTATCTAGTTGGGCACCAAGGGCGGGGCTGGGCTGATCAGGGCAGAGGCAGCAGGGGATGCTCATCATGTCTGTCCCTTCATTGTGAAGCGTCATTGTGCCTAGCTAGGACCTATTGTCTCTGAATCACCCCTTGAGATGCTGGGCAGGCTCATGTTGAAAACAGACAAGGGGAAGGGCCTTCTGCTGAGAGGCCTTGAGAGGCTCACTTTCCCCCCACCCCCCTGGGGCCAGCCTTACTTGGACAGTCATCAGCTAGATGTCAGAGCTCTCGCTGTCTCCCTCTGCTGGCCAGCTTGTATTGGCACAGCCCCTGGGTGCCTCCTCCGGCTCCCCCACACTGACTTCACCCTCCAGCATCCATCTCTGCCCCTGCCTCAGCAGTTGTAAGGGGCCACTCTGTCCCTGCGCTGTCCCTGTCCACAGGCCAGGCCCCCAGGCTGCCCCTTTGCTGTACCATTACACTGTGGACACAGGCTACTGCGGCATATGCCTGGTGTAAAGGGTTGGGAGGAGTACGTGACCTTCTACGTTGGCAACACAGTGTCTGCCGCTGACAAGTGCACACTAATGGAAAGTCATCATCCTTCCACCATGACGGTTTGCCTCACCTCCTTTAACAGGACCTTTCCCATGTGCCTGCCAGTACTCCTCTGTGTAGAAGGCTTCAGGGGCTCCCTTCTGATGACCTGTAGAATCCTGGGGAAGTGTCCAAGGCCTTCCTCGGGCTGAGCCCAGCCTTGTATCAGACCTGATTTCTCATCACTCCCTCGAATGTACCCAGGAACAGCCCCACAGGACGGCCTGTTCCTGAACTTGGCATGCACTTCCCCATATCTGCATTCTCCTAAGCCAGTCCTCCCCTGCCGGCCCTCCTCACTGATTGTCAGGGCTCTCTTCTTCAAGGCCCCAGGAAGGCTGTGCCTCCCTGAAAAGGCTGTGTCCCCGTGAAGGCTGTGCCTCCGTGAAGGCCATGCCCCTGTGAAGACTGTGCCCCCATTCAAGCTGCACCCCCATGAAACTGCCTCCTTCCTGGATGCCCCCCAGCCAAAAGCAGCCACTCATCCTTACCGGTGCCCTCCTGGAGATCTGTCTAGATCTCCCTTTTGTCATCATCACACCCAGCTGGTGCTGCAGTGACCAAGGTGTGGGTCCTGGAAGCTCCTTGAGGGTCAGCACAGTACTTGCCTTACATCACCCAGTTGAGAAGAGAATTGATAATTTTCATATTAATTGATGTGGTGTGTGCAGTGCATACACTAAGAACTGGCTCGGGAGTCAGAGCTCACAGTGCAGCTTGAACTCATTAATCAGAGCTCTGACAACACTCGCAAGCGCTGGACCTTGAGTGAAGCGAGTCAGGTTGGAGAACCTGCTGCCATCACAGAACTCTGGTTCTGACCCGAGGGGAGGTGGTCACAACCTCCAAAGACTTGACTCCAGAATTGGATTGTGGGACCTAGGGCTTTCTCATGGGAAACCACTAAATGACTGTAATCCACTTTCCCCCTTTCTTTCCCAGTTGTGATTTAAGTATGTAATCTGTGCTTTTGCTTCAGCTAAGAGAACATTCCTCACTCTGAAAATTATTAATGATTTAATTACTGGTATTCTCGCGTCTGGAAATCCTGTCTGCATCAATTGGTGTGAGCAGTTTTCAAGGGGTGGGCGTAGGGTGAAGCCTTTGAGCTCTCCAGAACAGGGGAGAAGGGACCGGCACCACTGGATCTTTTTCCAGAGACCCAACTCACACCTAGTGTGGCAAGTTCAGAGCTCCGACTCCTGCTCCCTCGTGAGCTCAGCCTTTTGATCAAGACCACCTGTCATTTTGAGGAATGTTCTCCCAGGCACCTTTTCTTGGCCCAGTTTACTCTGCTAAGGCATGTTGCCCACAGATTTGGCCACATGTCTTTTTCTTGAAATGCAGGGCCGGCTTTGGCCTGTGGTTTTTCTTTTCTCTCTTTTATAAATGCAGTCTGAGCAGTGGACTGCGGGGTTTTATTTCTCCATGCGGTAAAATTTTTGCATCAGACTGGCTTTTGCAGCTGGTTTTGTGTGTGGTTAAACTGGTTGCAACTAACATCTTAATGGCGCGTTTGGTTAGAATTGTGTCTTGGTTACTTCTATAATTCAAGTGAATTGCTAGCACAATGTGGAATACTTGTAATTGTGTACTTGTATTTGGTGTGTTTGTGTATTGTGTCTACGTGTTAGTTATGTGGTGGTGTTGTCTTTGAATGTTCACCTTTAAAATGGGACAGATGTGTGGTAAGGGCCTGGGAAAGATACAGCAGCTCCTGGTAGCAAACCTCCGAAACAAACATGTGCCTTTCAAATATGTAATGAATACGGCCTCAGCTGGCCTTCGTATTGCCAGGATCGGGTTGATTTGACTGGTGATGACTCTAAACCTTGCTGGCCTCGTTGGGGTAGCTTTGACAAGAGCAAATTAGAGTATTTAAGGCAGCAGCCGATAATGAAACTCAGCCTCTTGAGTGGGGCAGCTGTAATAAATGGTACTCAGAGGCAAAGGAAAGAGAGCATAGGTTGGAATTAGTCATTGAAAGAAAGGATTTGAAAACCACCTCCTTAACAATCCCCAAAGTACCCAACTAGCTAAAATATACCCACCTTTATCAAAAGACTCCATCAGCTCCCCAGCTTCTATGTTGCCTTCCAAGGTGCAAGCCAAAAGTCTCTGAGGAAAAATCCCTGAGGAGCTTGGCTTGATCAGGACCTGTGGTTTGAAGCCCTAACAGCTCAGAGAACTCCAGGCTATTGCCAAGGAGTCTCCCAGCCCCAGGGAGGATCCCGTAGGCTTTGCCAAGCAGTTCTGACTCACCTTGTGTACATACAGACCCAGGTATCCGGATCTGTATCAACTGATGGTTGTCTCAGTCAAGAAAGGGGAGATTAGGAGTTGGTGCTAGCAAGCACCCCAGGAAACATTGAGTGGCCCTCCCTGCAATGCCAGTCACTCAGCCTGACCAGGCTCTGGGGAGGGCTGGCAGGAGGAGTGGCCAAAGGAGAGGGATGTACAGGTGATGCCCATAATCCCTATGACTCCTGTTGAAGACACTCTCAGTTTTAAACCCCTCTGCCTTCCCCACTCCCCTCCCCCGGAGTCAAAAGTGTATCTCCATTGTGGGGACTGCTAATAAGACCATTGTAGCCCATATCTCAGAACCACTCTCCCTTTTTATTGGACACATCAGAGCTTTTCATTCTCTTGTCCTTGTCCCTCAGGCCCCTAGCCACTTGCTACGACTGGCCACTATTGCATTTGACCCAGGAAGGACCACTTCCTTTTGTCCTGTATCTGACCATCTGGCTCTCAACCAAGTTCCCTCCAATTTGTGGACTTTAGATGTTACTGATATTCGGTTAGCTATCAGTGCCCCATGTATTGTTGTACAGTTGACTATCCCGTCTGATTTATTCACCTCTGAGAAAGAAGTGAGTGTAGTTGGTGTAAGCACATTCAGTCCTGCCGTCTATCTCCCTGAGATGGAATGTGAGGATGAGACGTTGGCATATGACTTTGGGATGCCACGGAAACATCAGGGCTTCCTCGCCTCTGTAGAACAGCCCATTAAAAATTAGAAACAGGTTTCCCATCTGTTGGACTGTTGGGTGCTTCTCCAAGGCACAACCAAGAGAACAGCGTTGCTTGGGACATGGTGGCTGCTCCTGAAATATTTGTTCAGTTGCATTGTGGATGGATGGCCATTAGCTCACTGGATCCCCACAGTAGCCCTCTGGAAGGAGATAAGGCCATCAGTACAACAAAGATCTTCCCAAAGATGCTGCAAGTAATGCTGTTCTCCCTTTACAGATGAGGAATTATGGATTCATTTTAGATCAAAAGAAGGCCAGAGCCAGGTTTTCTGACCCCCGCCTAGCCCTTTGTTGCATCTCCCAGCACGGGATCACTACGTACTTCTAGAAAGGAACATTCAGGCTTCTCGACTCTGGCTCAGACACCTGTAGTGGGTTCACTGCGTCCCTGCTGGGCCCTGGGAGAATGGAAGGGCTGGTTCTTGGTATTCCAGATGTCAGGGGCAGAAGTGATATACTGGATAAAAGAAAACTATATTTCTTCTTGTTTCCTTTGGCAGGCTTTTATAGAGACCATGTTTGCCAGCAAAGCCCCAGTAGATGAAGCATTTCTTTATGCCAAGGTGGGTATTTTGTTGGGTGAAAGGATGGTTGAAGGGGAAAGAGCTTTCTTAAGGAGTTTGCTGATAACTTTGAACTGGTGGGCAGTGGGCCTGTGAGCTTTATCCAGTCTTAGAGCTTAGAACAGGGAATGTAGAAAGAGAGAGAGACCTTAGAACCAAGACAATCAGGGCTGGGAGGGGCCTGAGAACAGAGGATGTCAGTGCTAGGAGGGGCCATGGAACTGGGATTGTCAGAGCTTGGAGGGGCCTGAGAACAGGGGATGTCAGAGCTGGGAGGGTCCTTAGAAGAAGGGAATGTGAGGGCTGGGAGGGCTCTTAGAACAGGAGATGTCAGGGCTAGGAGGGCTCTTAGGGATCCTTTCCCTTTCTGCAGTTTAGAAAATCCCACCTCTGAATTTAGGAAGTTATACACATCCTAAGAACTAGAAAATACAGTGGAGTTAACATAAGTGGCCAGTTGTGTATTTGGAAAAGAAGAAAACCTATTGTTCTGCTGAATGCCAAACTAAGGCCTATAGAACCTGCCTGGGGCACAGCCCAGTTAAGTGGCAGCACTTTGTTCCCCCAGCCCGGCTTCTCAGGGACAGCTTTAATGAAATTCATGCCTTTGATGACTCACTTGCCCAGCATCAGTTTTTACTCCCCCAGATGAGTAGGCTGGTGGCCGTTTGAAAGGCTGAAAAGGTCACCAGGCGTGTGTGCGTCAGCAGTCCACTTCGCCCCCTTGTTTAAGAAGTAAGCCCATGGAAGACTGAGGGGCCTGAATAGGAGTCCAGCCTCTCTCCCCTGAGGTCCCTAATCACCCTCATTATGCTCTTGGTAGAGTTGGGGCCACTTCTGGCCTTCCCAGAATGAGGACCATAGAAGAGAAGGCGTGGACGGTTTAGGGGAAGGGAGCCAGAGTGATTATGGGTAAAGGGGCCATTGAAAGAGGCCAAGTTCTGGGGCATAGAGAACACCAGGAGGTGAGCTGCCAATGGTCCCTTAAGGACGCATGCAAAAGTTAAGAAAATCGGTGCCTAGTGGGTGATAAATGGCTGTTCTTACCATTTGCTGAGGCTCTAACAAAAATCGCTTGAAACTGGAGTGTGAGCAGTTTGGGGTGGAGGGAGTGCCCCTCTCCTCCTGTACGTGTCAGTGCAGATCACAGTCCCCTCCCCTTTTGATGCCACTGCTGCAGTCCCTGTGCTGATCAGCCCCTCCAGGCCGGGCCCACAGCCCCAGTGCCACGACTTAGACCCCTACTGTGGAGGCTTCGCTGGAGGGGAGGTCTGAGAGTTCTCCTGTCTGATACTCTGGTAGTAAATGGAATAAAGGACAGTGTTTGTGGTCAAGAAGGGAGTTAAGAAGGGACAGAAGAACCAGAGTCCCTTTCTTCATTCTATGTTTATGTGACTTTGGCAGTTTGAATTTGAGTGCCGGTCTCGGGGTGCAGACATCTTGGCCTACCCGCCTGTGATCGCTGGGGGTAACCGGTCTAATACTTTGCACTATGTAAAGAACAACCAAATTATTAAGGTAAGTGAGAGATACACTTCTGGACCCACCTATCCCACCAAGGAGCTGTTGTTTGTCCTTCATTCTCAAAGAGGCCCATGACATCAGGGAGGTGAAACACCGAGTGCTTTGTAGCAGACAGGAGAGCTGACCAGCATTCACACCTGCCCCACTGCTCATGGGGGCACTGCGGGTCAAGGATGAGGGGGATCTGGCTGGTCTTTAGTCAGCTCCCCACAGGGCAGCAGAGGCTGTGAGCAGGTGGCACAGGTTGCAGGCAAGAGCAGGCAGTGAGGACCTGGAGCTGAGGAGGCTCCCTGGCCCACTCCTCCAATCCTGCCCAGAAAGAGGCCCCGCTCTAACAAAAGGCCTGTCCAGACAGCCCCTTCCAGGACGGTTTTCCTGACCTTGAGCCTGACCATATCTCTTTGTGCTTTTCCCACTTCTCTATCCCCCTTTCCCATTCAGGCCACCGTCCTGAGGGCAGAGGACAAAATGGGCTCCGGCCTCCCCCTCCTGGAATGCCCTCCCTGGGGGCATTCACTTTCTTTGGCTCCCATGTGATGCCACTGGCTTATGGAGCTGGCAGTTGGCTGAAATCCCTTGATCTTTTCCTGACTCCTCCTGATGGCGGGCCCCCCCATCCAGCTCCGGGGCTGAAGGGATAAGGGATGGGGAAGAGTTGATAAGAGAGGGCAGCAGGTCCAGAGGAGAGGTGTCCTGTTGCAGGTGAGCAGCCTTCCAGATAGCCGTGTAGGTTTGTTCTCCTGTAATTTCCCACTGCTCAGACCTGAGTTATGGGTGTTTTCTCAAGGGGTGATCATGTCATCACAGTTGGCACCAAATGACTCCATTACTAAAAGACTCATCTTTGATTCTGGAGCTGCAGTGTTGGGCCCATGGGAGCCCAAATTCAAATTCTGCCACTGTTCCATGGCTTCTCCTCTCCTCATCTGCTTAGGTTGGGATAAGGAAACCAGAGGTGCAAAGTAGAGTGTGGGTAGGGAAGGGAAAGACAAACCTGTGTGTGCATGACAAGTGATGCTGGACCCTGGGTCAGTCACCACGTAGGGACCAGGCCCTGGCTGAGCCAAATGGCCCCTTAGAACCCAGGGTCTTGGGGAAAACTCAGCAGGCTGTGTCTGTTCTTGGTCAGGCCCAGGAAAGATTCTCCTTCCTTTAAATCAGACCCATTGAAAGAAAAAAAGGAAGCACAGACTGAGAGAACGAAGTGCTGTCCTGGTCCCCATATGATTTCCCTTCCTCCCCTGCAGGATGGGGAAATGGTGCTGTTGGATGGAGGCTGTGAATCTGCTGGCTACTCGAGCGACATTACCCGAACCTGGCCAGTCAACGGGAGGTAGGCCGTAGGGCCAGCGTGGTGCCAGCAGAGAGGGCAACGGGATGGAGCTCGCTTATCATCGAGTGGGCTTATCAGAAAAGGGAGACCTCAGCATGTGGGGGATTGCCCCCCTCCCCCAGTAGGCATGGTGGCGAGGTTAGGCCTAGCCCCATTCACGGCTCTCTGGGACTTGGGTTCCCCCCTGACTTTGAGAATCTCATAGCCACTGATAGGAACCAGTACAAGCTTTGGAAGTCTCAGGGGCATTGAGCACAGAGGGACGTCACCCCTACAAGTTTGTTCCCAGCTCTTCCCTGATGGGAAGGCTCCCCATTTCGAGGCACTGAAAGCAGATCAGTGGGATGATGTGGGATATTTATTCTTAGGATTCCTCAGCAAGCATTCATTAAGCACCTATTGTGTGCCAGGTGCTGTGCAGGGTACATGGGATTCAAAAACATGAGTAAAAGATTCCTACCCTCAAGGAACTCATGTACAAGAACCCGGCTGTGGGTCAGGGAAGGAAGGCCCTTAGAGCCGTTAAGCTTGACTTCCTTCTTTTACAGAAGCGGCAGTCGGGGCTCAGAGTGATGATGGCATTTGCCTGTGGTCACCCAGGTAGTGGTTTGGGGCCAAGCTGAGAGGCCGGGTTTTCTGGCCCCAAATCTAGGACACTTTGTGGCCATCCTCAGCCCGTTTCAAGGTCGAAGGCTACTTATTTCTACTGACCCATTTTCCCCTGTTCCGTTTTGGTGATAGTAAGCGACCCTTTCTTTCTCCCCTTCTGTGCAGGTTCTCTGCGGCCCAGGTGGAGCTCTATGAAGCTGTGCTGGATGTTCAGAAGGCGTGCCTGGCCCTCTGCCGCCCTGGCAAGAGCCTGGAGAACATCTATACCCACATGCTGGGTCTGATAGGGCAGAAGCTGCAGGAGCTGGGGGTGGTGACCAGCGTCAGAGCCAGTGGCATCATCAAGGTATGTGCATGCCTCGCTTCCGTTGACCCAGCCAGCCCTTGTTCTAGCCCCTTCCTGTGCCAGCCCCAGGGATATGAGAGAAGAGAATGAAATGGCCCCACTCAAGCCCAGACATACAGAGTGGGAAGCGTACAGAGGGACTGGGCAGGAGGGGACGCTCTGACCATTCATGTGGACAGTAGTCCTTGGACACTGCCTCTTAAGGGAAGGGAGGGAAGGACTGAGTGAGCCCAGCCCAGGGGCCAGGGCCAAGGCCTGCAATGTCTCCTTGGGAACTGGACCCTGATGGCAGAGTGTCCTAGCCAGGCTCCTTTTGGGTGAGGATGATCTGAAAGGGTACACAGAGAGATGCAGTACCGGGTTCTGCCAGCAGGGGGCAACCCAGTCTGCCAGGAACCCTTCATCCCTTACCAAAATGGTGGTTTATGGGCACTTAGGAAAGGGCCAGGCACAGGCTGGTCAGATTTCTTTTTGGTGAAACCGGTTGGGGGACCTTAGACTAGTTAATGTTCTGCCAGAGAGAGAGAGAGTGAGTGAGAGAGAGCCAGTGAGCACGTGCATGTATTAAGCACCTATGGTGTGCTACCCACTGGATGGAGGCCATCCAGATTAATGTTGTCCTTTTCTTTGGAAGATTTTGTCAAATTGTCAGTTGTCAACTTGTAAATTAAAAGGCCCTATTTTGGAGAAAGTCACAGGTTACATCAAGCAGATGTTTAGATGTTTCAGTGCTCTAAAAATGTTGAGTTTCTCTGAGCCATTTTTATCTGAAAACAAAGGCCCAAATTCCCCCCAGTCCAGGCAACTTAGTAGTCTCAGTCTAATCTGCTAGGAAATGCTTGACAGGAGAGCCAAAGGGATGGATTTTAATAGTAAGAACAACTTCCTTCCTCAGACTGAAGCTTGGGCAGATGTGAAATAACTTTCATTTCCTGGTGACTAGAAAGGATCTACATTCACTACAATCTTTGTGCATCAGGGAAGGCCCAGAGCTACCTCAAAATCACCTGCCAACTTCCACCAAGGGGCAGATCTGACCTCTGGACCTGCGATGGGACACACTAAGTGGCCCAGGGGAGGGAGGGGGGGGAGAGAGAGAGAGAGAGAGAGTGAGAGTGTGTGTGTGTGTGTGTGTGTGTGTTGGAGGAGTCAATTTTACCTGAGTTTCAGGTGGGGAGGAGTTTGGAGCCCAGGACAAGACACCAAAGACAAGTAGTCTGTCCTTAGTACTGACTGTTGTACAGAGCAGTAAAAAGTGGAGCCACATGGTGGCTGGGGGTTCACAGTGGGGCTGCCTGGAGAGAGAGAGAGAGAGAGAGAGACAGAGAGAGAGAGAGCGAGCACGCTCCAGAGGGAGGGGGCATAGGAGCTATGTGTCAGGAGAAGAACAACATGTGATCGCCAGGGGAGATGTGGCCACCTGATACAGCATCCCTCATGGATATTTTTACTTTCCCTGGTCCTTTGAGGTTTTTTGTTTTGCTCTGTTTTTTTCAGTTTTTATTTTGAGTTCCAAATTTTCTCCCTCCAGCCTCCTCCCCCACCCCACCCCATGAGAAGACAAGCAATATGATACCCATTGTACATGCGAAGTCGTGCAAAAAAAATTTCCACATTAACCATGTTGGAAAAGAAAAGGCAAGGAAAATCAATCAATTTAGATGCTTCAGTTTGCATCCAGAGTTCATCAGTTCTGTCTCTGGGGTCAGGTTGCATTTTTTCATCATGGATCCTTTGGAATTATCTTAGGTCACTGAGACCCAAATAACTGAGTGATTCACAGGTAATCATCACATAACATCGCTATTACTGTATAAAACAGGTTCTGCTCGCTTCACTTCGCATCAGTTCATAAAAATCTTCCCAGGGTTTTCTGAAAGCATTCTGTCCGTCATTTCTTACAGCACAATAGTATTTCATCGCAATCATACACCACAACTTGTTCCCCAATTGATGGGCATCCCCTTGATTTCCAGTCCTTTGCCACCACAAAAAGAACTGCTATAAATATTTTTGTACATATGGGCCTTTTCCCTTTTTATTTGTTCTCCTAGTAGTGGTATTGCTGAGTCAAAGGGTATGCACAGTTTTATAGCCCTTTGGGCATAGTTCTGAATTGTTCTCCAGAATGGTTGGATCAGTTCACAACTTCACCGACAGTGCATTAGTGTCTCAGGTTTCCCACATCCCCTCCAACGTTTATCATTTTCCTTTTCTTTCATATTAGCCAATCTGATAGGTGTGTGAGGTGGTACCTATCAACCAAACAACTCAGAGTTGTTTTAATTTGCATTTCACTAATCAATGGTGAGTTAGAGTTTTTTTTCATATTAATAGCCTTGATTAATGGCCTTGATTTCTTCTCCTGAAAACTGCCTGGTCATATTCTTTGGTCATTTATCAGTTGGGAAATGACTCACTTTATTTCGCTCTTTACCATAATTCCTAAGGAAGACTTTTTTTTTTTTTAAATAAATCCTACAGTATCTCCTTTGAATAAATGAAAGTCTGTTTTGCCGCCTCTTGGAGTTGAGTGTTCCTCAGTGCTGGGATTAAGCTGGGGGAGTGACAGAGACAAGATACAGTCCAGCAATGGGACAGAAAGCTGCCTGTGGCAGTCCAGTTTCACCCTTCCCCGGGAGCCCTGAGTGGAGGAGGGTGTGCACTGAGTTACATCTGGCTGGTGGGCTGTGAAGGTGCAGGGGAGGATAGGGGAGTTCTTTTCTCCATCAGCAAGCTTAGAGTTTCCCTCAGAGAGTGAGCTCACTTAATGGGAGCCAGCAGGCGAATTCCAGGTCTAAGCCTCAGGGGGCCCCTTCCTGGTGTAGCCATTCTTGTGGTGATGACCTGGGACTTTGCTTTTCTAGGCCGCTCGGAAATACTGCCCCCATCACGTCGGCCATTACCTTGGCATGGATGTCCATGACACACCAGACATGTCCCGATCACTGCCCCTCCAGCCCGGCATGGTGGTCACCATCGAGCCAGGTAAGAGCAACTCGGAGAAGATGCTTAGCTGTCCATATGTTTGCGTTAGTCCAGTTCTGGATCACAGGGAATAGAAACTCGGCCCCTCCCCCACACTCCTGGGACATCACTCCAGAATTCATGTGTTTGTATGTTTGTTGAGGCCGAGTCCCCCCTCTCCCGGGCTGACTGGCACCTTCTGTGCACCTTGGAGCGGGTCATGAAGGGCCGGTGGCCTGGGAACCTTGCCTGCACTTGAAGGCCCACTTTCTGCCTCTCACAGTCTCTTGATTACATACAACCATTAGGTGCTGATACATATAAAGAGAACACACAGACATGGCATGGGGGGGAGTCCAAAGACAGCTGTTCTGCAGTCTCTCCCTCTGGGGCTTCGAGCAGCTCACTTCACTCGAGGGCCTCATCTCTAAGACCCAGAGGATGGGAATAGCTCTCTACCATCTCTCCCCATAACAGTCTCTGTGACCACTTTCTCAGCTGTCACCACTGGGGAAGCAACGCAGTACAAAGCCAGCCCTGTCCCAAGGGACAGACCAGGTCTGAGTGTTGGTGGCAGCTAGGGCTCCACTTATCTCTCCTGAGGAGGACAAAGAGCACTGGCAGGGGCAAGCAGACCCCAGGCCTGCTGACTACCCCCTTAAGAAGTCATTAATTAAGGGGGTGCCCAGGTAGCCTGAGAACCAATGCCTTTGGCCTCATTGGCTGCTGTTCCCATCCAGCTGCCCCCTTCCTTCCCTCCGTGTGGGTGTGGTGGCCCGATGTCTTCCCACCCCTTGCCTGAAGCTCTAGAGGAGGAGCAGCCTGGCTTCTTAGCCAGGCCAGCCCTCCCCCAGGTGTAAGGAAGGGTGCTAGAGACACTCATTAGCAGTCTCTGGCTCTGGTAGGGCCCAGGAAGGTTTCTCATGAAGAGCCAGAGCTGGAAGTCATTGTTCTGTGTTTCCGAGATACATTCTTGATGCCCACCAAGGAGCAGGGATACCTCATGAGGAAACAGCTGGGGCTCATCCCCTGGCCTCTCTCGTTTGTTCTCTGGATTGCATAATGTCCAACATTGGGCCCTGGTCCCCAGATATCTGGGGCCAGTGACAGATGGTCCATAGATAACCACACACAGTTGTGTTACACCTCCTTCATGAGAGTCCTTTATTGTGGACCTCGACTCCTAGAGTGTTCCGCCTTCGGTAGGGCAGCCTGTCAGGGGTCCCAGAACCAAGACCCTCCATGCGTTTGGCCCAACACCACCTCCTGGTGAGGCGTGGGTCCTTGCCCAGAGAAATGCTGGCTCCTCACAAAGAAAGGGCATCCAGATGAGGCCTCAGCACCAGCTTTCATGTGCAGGGGGAGCAGCTGATGCCTCAGGTTTCTGCACATTTTTCTAAATCACCTCGGAGAGAGGCAGGAACCTGCAGCACCTTAGGTCTTCTCATAGGGCAGTTTAGCAGGCCACTCACAGTTCTGTCCTGGGTGGCACTTAGCCGGTCTGCTAGGATATTGATCCTTATGGCTGCCCATCCTCAGTCTGATCTCTGCTGGGTATAGAGATAAGAGGCAGGATTTCAGGAGCACATCATCTTGTCCCACTCCCCTGGGGAGAATGAATACAGCCAGACTAGTAGGCATGCGCGTTGGTGTCTGGGAAGCCCCCCTTTGTCCTTGGTTGGCCCACTCTGCGGCACCAGTTTGGCCAGACTGTGATAGTGATGAAGTCATCACCTGGCCCGGCATCCCCTTGGCCACTTGCCATCCTGCAGCCTGGCCTGCACTGTCAGGCCACCCAAGTCAGCATTGTTCATCTGAGAAGTGACTGACCCCTTTCCAAGTCATCACATGGGCCCTCCCTGATGACGGGCTTGGGGCAGCAGGGTGCTGTCCAAGCAGAAGTGGCTCTAGCTGAGTGGTGAAGGCCCTGAGGTGGTCTGGACCATTTCAGAAAACTCCAGGAACACTTCTGTTGGGGGCGGGATGGAGCGGGGAGTGCGGAGATTCCCCTGCTGCCACTCAAGTGTTAGGGGATCATTGTCATCCCCCTTGGGCTTGTGGTCAGGGACTTTTAAGGGTCTCCTGCTACCTGGGGACCCTAATCCTACCAGGGCTGGGCCATTAAGCTCCAGAACTGGATGGTCCATTTCCAAACAGAGCCAATCAGTAAATATTGATTAAGAGCCTGCCATGTGCCAGGGACCCTGGATATGAATCCTTATCTAGATTGGAGACAGACCAGGATGCTAAGCTGAAATATAGCTTATTCCTTCCTCTCCTTCTTTAACTGACTTCTTACCCACCATTCCCTCATTTAGCCAGCTAACTAGCTGGCCAACATAGTAAAGAGGTCCTCTGTTCAGCTGAGAGACTGTGGGAGCTGTTAGGTGTATTTTGCCACAGCTAGGTCAGAGAATTACACACTGACTTTATTTTCCCAGGCCTCGTTTCTTCTCAAGTCTTTCAATCTTCTGATCCTGGATGAAGTTGGGTTCTGTCATCATCAGTTCATGGATCGTGTCTTACTCTTTAAGGGTTCGAGTCTGGCCTGTAGTGAGCCCAGTGGAAGGGGAAGCACATTCTGAGAGACAGGAGCAGGAGGGGACTCGAAATATCCTGCCCTCCCCTTCGTGGGGCAGGACAGGACAGGGCCCCTTCCCTGACCTTCTGCACTTGTCCTGTGTGCCCACCACAGCTGTACTTGGTGTCACGTCCTTTGTGAGCCCACGGCCAACCTCACTGACGTTTTCGCTTTGTTGTCTGTCGGTGTTCTGATTCCTCAGCATGTCTACCCGGGGAATAATGATTCCTAGCACTGCCTTGGTGTGGTTCTGCTACATGGAAGTGTTCCATGGCATCTGCACACACATATGTGCTTAACAGGTTTCTGGAAACATACATAGACCCATTCACCAACACACCAGGAAACTTCTAAAAGGTTCATTTGCTACGAGAAAGATCCCTGAGAAGTTGTACAATTGAATTAACCTTCCTGGGCTGACTCGTGCCTTCCCCCACCTAGGTTTTCTTCCTTCTCCCTCTGGCTCTGTGAGCTGTTGTGCGCCTCTCTATTTGGGGGCCACAAACTGAAATTCTGGCACTTGGACTTGTCTGCCACCTTTCCAGAGGCAGGATTATGTCGCTCCTCATGCCTCTCAGAGGAGGACACTGCTCCTGAAAGTCCTGGAGATGTGTCAGTGGCCGCATTGCACTTCGCCGCCAGCTTTTGCTGCAGTAAAAAAAAGATCTGTGATCTTGATTCGAGCGTTCTGTTTACTGTAGGTTTTCCTCCAAACTTGACCCCAACCTGTGCAGTAGGTCGTGTCAGCATTAGGCTCTGCTTAGCCCCAAAGAGCCCAGGCCCAGATGCCTCACACCAGCCCACTAGGCTCCTTCCTCTGAAGGGAAGCTGCCTTCTAAATGAGGTGCTGAGCGGATTCCCTGGGAGCTTCACCTTCCTCTCTCACCAGACGAGCTCATCTGCTCCCAGGGATAGCAGTAGCCCCCAGCTTCTTTAAACCCAACATAAGGACTTCTTGGTCAGGCACAAGACACAAGTGAAATGATTTCTCAGCTGTCTGTCCTGGTCTCTGAGAAGCAAAGTAGCTCATGAGATGGCCCTGAGTGCCGGAGCCCCATTGGCCTGAGTCCTGGGCAGGGCTGCTTTTCCTGGAACCAGACTGTCCGGCCCTCTTACCAGCGCTCAGAGGTAACTGCTATTGTTATCCCTGTTTTACAGTTGAGGAAGCTGAGGCAGGCAGAAGTTAAGTGACTTGTCTGTAGTCACCCAGCCAGTAAGTGTCCGAGGCTGGACTCGCACTCAGGTCTTCCTGACGCCAGGCCTAGCACGCTCCATGTCCTGAGCTGGCCAGACCAGACTGCCTCACTCTTAGATTCTTTTGGTGACATAAGATGATTCTTTTGCTTGACTTCTTCCTTCACTATTCAGCAATGAGCATCTACAAATTCTTCTTTAATTGTGGTTGTTTAGTCATTTTCAGTCCTGTCTGAGTCTCTGTGACCCCGTTTGGGGTTTTCTTAGCAAAGATACTGGAGTGGTTTGCCATCTCCTTCTCCAGCTCATTTTACAGATGAGGAACTGAGGCAAGTTGGTTTAAGTGACTTGCCTAGGGTCATAGCGCTAGTATCAGAGGTCAAATTGAAGTCAGGTCTTCCTGACTCCGGGAAAGGGGCTCTATCTACTGTACCAGCCAGCTGTCTTTTATTGTGTGGGACTTTGAGAATTATTTGTAGAACCCTGTCAGTCTGATGTTAAACTGAAAACCTCATTGAAGTCTTCCATTTTATGTAAATTTTAGAATATGCAATTACAGAGCTGCAGGACCAAAGGGTGAGACGTTGGGGTCCAGCACTTAAGAAAGGCCAAGGCTGCCTCACTTTGTAAAGGCATTGGAGCTTTTCAGGTAGTGGCTTGTTAGGCACGTCCTCCCGTTCTCAGCCGCAGCACCTCCTCAGGGCACCCTGCGGGACGGACCGGCTTTCTATCGCCTCTTGACATTTCCCTGTGCTTTTTCATTTGCCTCAGAGAAAAGTGTGACTGTGTAATGGGTCACCTGCGTGGCTGATGCTGGGAATGAAATCTGAGGTGCTGCCGGGCTGCAGGTGCTGTCTTTAGCTCACGGACCAGTGACTTCCACCTCCAGCCGCCCTGTCTTAGATTCCAAATGAATTAGTTATGAAATCACAGAGATTGGAACTGGAAAGACTTGCAAGCCCAGTGGCTCCAGCCTGGCTTTGGACCCCCGTGGTCCCATCTTGGTTGTGGCATTTCAGAAGCCAAGTTCCTCTCACAGTGCCTGGCTCGGCCTTCGTTGTGCTCCATATAGTGGATCTGAGGGGCTTCCAGGGAGGTGCATGTTGAATTTTCTTCTACTTCGTTTTGGCCTGATTATTCCACTGAGGATATCCCCTTGAGGCCATGGAAGGGAAAATTTCAAAGCTGTGTCCCATGGAAAATGTTCTGTGGCTTGGTGGAGCTCAGACCCTGGGCTAGCTGCTCCCTCTCTCTCTTCTCCCGTGGCCTAGCACGTTGAAACAATATTTCAAAGGTAAAGTAGAGTTCTTGGTGCTTGCTGGTGCAGCCTCACCCTGAGGTTCTTTGCCTTGGTGACATCCTCACAAGTGTCCCCTGGTCAGGACCTGGTGAGCTTGTTTCATGGGCAGTGGTGAGGAACAGAATTGAGAATAGAAATGCAGGAAGTAGGACTGTCTTCTGCTGGCCCTTTCTGGTTCTACCCCAGGGTCAGAAGGAGCATAGCTATGCCTCAACCGCAGCAGTGTTTGTTCTCCTTCCCTTCACCCCCTCCCCATTGGAAAAAGAAGAAAAAATAAACCAGTCCTTGGAACAAGTACGCACAGGCCAGCCAAACACTTTCCATCTTGGCCATGTCCAAAATGTGTTTCAGTCCTGATTCCATCGACTCTCTGTCAGGCATGGGGAACATGTTTTATCATGAGACCCTGAAATCGTGGTTGGAGTGTCTAAGTCCTTCCAATCATTCATATTTACAAATTGACGTCAGTGTGCCTTCTCCTCCTGGTGCTGTTTGCTTCACTCTGCATCAGTTCATGCAAGTCTTCCCACCGAAATATCATGGTGTTCCCTTTCCTTCCATGCACCGTCATTTGTCCAGCCATGCCCCAAATGATAAGCCAGCCCCTCCCCCCCACATCTCCTTGATGTGATGAGCTTCCATATTTTTGTACACAGAGGATGTTTGATCTCTTCAGTATAGGCCTAGCCGTGGTATTTCTGGGCCAAAGGGGATGCACAGTTTAGTCACTTTGGGGGCCCAGTTCTCAATTGCTTTTAAAACAGCTGGACCGTTGGTCCCACAGCTCCAGCAGTGCAGTCGATGTGCCAGCCTGATGGGTGTGATGTAGGTGCAACCTCAGAGCTGCTTGGGTTAGCGTTCCTCTCATTTTTAGCGACTTTTGGAGCATTTCTGCATGTGGCTGCAAGCAGCTCAGATTTCCTTCAGCCAAAGACGCTTTGAAAAGCTGTCCTGTCCTGTCTTCTCTTCTCCTGGGTGGTCACCTTCTCCCCCTTTCTTTTGTTTCCAGGCATCTATGTTCCTGAAGATGATTGCGATGCCTCTGAGAGATTCCGAGGTCTTGGTGTGCGCATTGAGGATGATGTGGTGGTGACTGAGGACTCGCCACTCATCCTGTCCGCAGATTGCCCTAAAGAGAGACACCATGTTGAGCAGATCTGTGGCCGGGGCTCTTGACCGGGAGCCTGGACAGACCTGTGCACCTGTATCCGTACACACACACCTCAAGGATCCTCCATGGATGTGCCTATGCACGTTCTTGAGTATATGTTTGTGCATGTGTATGTATATGCATATATGTATATATGTGTATATACATATATATATAGTTATATACTTCCTTATTTGGGAGTTGAGGGGAGTCTTTATGCACAGTTTCCTTTTATTTTTGGGAAGCTTGAAGAGAGAATCACTCCGCCGTACATGAACTCAGCTCTGGAAAGAAGAGGAACCGTCTACATACCGGTAGTGATTTAGGCCAGCACAAGGTTTAAAAGTCAAGAATCAGTGAGGTACCCATCTCCCCTTGGCTTTGATTAGTAAATCGTTCATTGTCAAAGTCAGAAAAAAGATGCCCATCTCCTGCCCTCCCTGTCAAGCCTTCTGTATTCCTGCTTCCAGGGACGCCATGGTTAAGGTTTCCATGTAATGTGTTTTATGAGCATTGCCCACCTGAACCTGCACTAGAGTCCACTAGTCATTGACCTGGAGATCAGGCAGGAAGCTTTTGGCTTGCCCTTTCTCTCTCTTCTTCCTCTCTTCCATGGGTGGATGGGGTCTTATGCCTGTTGTTGCCCACAGTCCACAACCAAAAGCCCTCAGCTTTATGTCCATAACTTTGGTTGACTCTGGCTAGTGAGGCCACAACCTCATTGCAAGTGAAGGCTCTGAGTCTATTCTGTCTGCTCTTATGCCTTAGAGGGCAGGAGAGGTGCTTGGTTCTGTGCAGACCTTGAAAAGCTGCACCCTTCCTCACCTCACACCTTCCTATAGCTAACCCTACCTGAGTGGTTCCCATCCCTTGGTCAGGGCACCTCTCTTCCCTGGCTGATTATCACAGTGATGTGACCAGCCTCAGGCTGCAGCATAGTCTGAGCAGGGGAGACTCGATGTCTCTCCCACCATTTGCTAAGGGCAGTGCTAATGCTGCTAAAGCCTCTGATGAGCCTTCAGCTGTCCTGACTTCGTTCAGGGCACACCCAGCTCTGGCTTTGGTGCTGGGGCCCAGCAAGAGAGGAAGCATTAGGAAAGGGTTAAGAGTCAGTACAAAAATCAAAGCCCCAGCTTCACAAAGTGCCAGTAAAAGGGCTGTGGATTGTTTAATAAACACGTCAGGGCAACATGCTTGAGAAGTGACACCCTTTGTGGACTGCTGGAAGGGTACCTATCTGATAGCAAGACTGGAGAGAGATACAGAGGAAGCCAAGGGCGGGCAGACGGGCAGGCGCTCCATCGGGAGGCAAGGATAATGTTACAGAGCCAAAGTGTTACAAATTATATCCGGGCTGCCCTTCCCCCCACCCCCTCGAGATGGGGCACATGGTGGCTGGACAGCTGGAGCAGGTGTCCACAAGGAGTCCTGGAGAGCTGAGATGTCCCTTTACAGCCCTGACCCGGCACATACATGGGAACACACACACACACTCCCTTGCCTACGCCCCAACTTGGGCCTGCCATCCCCCACTTTGATGGAGAAGATGAAACAAGCAAGGCAGAAGGGCTTCTTTTACTCAGGGTCCTCGAATAAAGATTGCCTTTTCTTTCTACATAGCATTCCTTGTGAAAGAACACAAAGTAACAAGTCTCCAACTTTCTAGCTAAGAAACCAGCCAGTCTTGGGGAGAACACTTGCTAGCTTTTGATACTTACCTCCTCCTTCCCTCACAAAGAAACTTTCAAGTCACTGGGGACTTGGTTCTGGGCCCTGGAGCCCCAAGTGTGCCTTCTAGCAGAATTGGGGTGGAGTGATATCCTGGCCATTGTTCAGTCTCTCCTCATGGGTCTGAGTCCCAGCATCCCCACCCGATCCTCCTGGATACTTGAACTGAACGACGAGTGCTCCCAAGGTCAAAATCCCAAGCACAGTCGCCTTGAAGACTTTTATGAGGTGTCTGGCTTTGCTAGGCTTGGGAATTGGAGAGCAGGCGGTTGTCCTACCCAGGGTTCAGCTTAGGTGCATGCCATAAAGATTCATCCTCCAGCCAGAAAAGTGTTCGATCCTTTCAACGTCCCCCCCACACCCCCAAGTGGAAGCTTGATTGGGCAGCAACAGGAAAGACACTCAAATATACTTTCTGCCCTTTTTCTTTCCTAAGTTTTGAGGAACACTGCATCGATACACAGTCATTATTTCAAGGTGGCCATTGCTACTTGTATTTGTTTATAACAAGAAAGAATCTGGTTTTTTCCTCTTTGGGTTCTGGGTAAAGAGAGGAGAAAGCAGCAGCCCCACTCTTGAGGTGTCGCTGTTAGGTGGGTGCCTTTATCAGGTGTCTGATCTCAAAGCATCAATTCTGTCATTTATTCTAGAAAGTGCTCAAAGGGAAGGATTCTGTGTCACGCAGCCTCCCCTCTTAACTGGGAGTAATGGTTGTTTTCCGATATATCAGAATTTATCTTCAGAGCCACTTGGTGAGTCCCTCAGGGAGTTAGGGCCTCTTCACTTCTAACCACAGAGGACTCCTCTGCTTTTCCCATGGTGCCAGAAAGAAAGTCCAGCAATAACAGAGGAAATCCGATGTTGCTTTTGAGGAAGGGGGTGGGTGGCTTTTTGATTTTGATCTTCACTTTTGCCATTTAGTTAAACAGTGTTAAAGTCAGACTGGAGCTGACAAAGCCTTTGTCTTGAGGGTAGTGTCCCTTTAAGCTGATGAGCTTGCTTGGATGCTGTGCTAGGCCTATCCTTAACTGGAACAGGAGAGAAAGGTCGGATCACAAAATACCTCATGGCTCCCTTGGGGGAAGACTCTGTCTCTTCTCTTATTCCAAGGCCCCTCCCAAGTTCATGGAACAGCTGGGTGTTCCCAACTGCCCTCTGCTTCCTGCACCCATGGGGAAATCATGGTAGATTGATGGTGGGGAATAGCAGTGGTCTCCTCATGGGGTAGCTGATTGGAACCAGCATTCTGACAGTTTTGTGTACTTGCTGTACATGCTATGAATATTGAATTTATATGAAATGCTGTTACTTCATAAAGACTTGCCCACCAAGATATCAGGTATTTCCCAACAAGGGAAAAAATTGTTACCAGTGTTTAAAAATTAAACTGCAATATACTGTCCTTTGCTTCCGGCCTCATTGTCATGTTTTAGAAGGCAGAGGTTTCTTCGGGGATTAAAGGTGTAATTCCACTTTTGTAAAGCGCTCATTAGCTCAAGGATCCAATGAACAAACATCTCAGGCCTTGGGTGCAGCCCTTGGAATCCAAGTTTTACAAAACATACTTTTTTATTGAGGGGATTTGTTCCATGACATTTAGATGTAGCCAAAGGGCTGTACTTGAGGACCTCGAGGGCCACAAGTGGCCTCAAGGCTGCAGGTTCTCCAGCCCTATAGGGTCTATGAAAAAGTGGCCACATTTTCACTTGGTAGGGTGGGGTCAGAGAAGGTTGCCAAATGAGGTGGCTTCTGACTTAGACACTGAAGGAGGGAGAAAGGACATCAGAATAGAGGGCTGTAGTCCTTTGAGACCTGAGAGAGCAGTTAGCAAATGCATGGAAGCAGGCAGGTGGACAAGGATTCTCATTTGGCTGGAATATAGAGCCTGTGTCACAAGTTTTCCAGGGAAAGTCCTTTGGGGACAAAGGCAAGATCTCTAAGTTAACGACTGACAAGTAAGAGGCACTCTGCCATAGTAGATAGAAAGCCAGCCTTTGAATCAGGGAGAGATCTGGGTTCAGGACCCACTTCTTGACTCGTACTGTGTGAAGAAGCAAATCTCAGTGCCCAAGGCAATGCTTGATGGTAGGTGTCATGTACATGAATGTAATGGCAGATGAGCACCAACACGGCAAAGAGGAAGAAAATGCAGAGGCTTCCTGTCTATCGACTGGCTCCCCAACCTTCATTCTCAGTTATAAAGGGAACGTGACAAATCCTGGAAAGCATGAAATTGTCAGGTGCAGCTATTTCCAATCAACCCCCAACAATTTTCCAGAAGGAAAGTGGAGAGTGGAAAGGTCCCTAGGCTTTGGCTAGGAGTCAAGGCCGGACTCTCTTGTTCTCTGGCTTGTGTGACCTTGAGCAGGGACCTACATGCCCCTTCTTGAAAAGAAAGCACTGGACAAAGGGATCTCTAAGGCTCCTTCCCATCCCAGCACTCCTTGATAATATGAAATCCCACTGCTCTTTTGCTTCCACCCCCACCAAAGGAAACCATTATCATGGAGTAGAAAGAGCTATCTAGTCTGACTGCCAACCTCTGAATGAATCATGTCCACAGAATCACCATTCAACTTAGGGCCCCATCCAGCCTCCAAAAAAGAATCCATCACCCCCCAAAGCAGCCCTCTCTACTTTTGCCACACCCTCATCACAGTTTCCCTTGAGGCAGAGCCAAAATCTACCTCTGTAACAATCCCTCAGGGTTTGCGGACTCTCTGGGGCCAAGCAGAACAAACTTAATCCTCCTTCCCTAAGTCAGCCCTTCAAACACTTGAAGGCAAGGGGCCTTTATCTTCTCCAGACCAAACATGGCCAGTTCCTTCAGTGATGCTCAAATGGCTCAACCTGGGTACCCTCTTACCCCATCCTAAAAGGTGGCCCCATTCCCAGCCTACCCTCCTGCTAAACAAGACAGTCCAGGTATGGCCTGACCAGGGCATACGTACAGGGAGACCCTCACCTTCCCTCATCCCACTTGTAGTTCATCTTAAGAGGAAATAAGCCTCTGAGGCTGTAATTTTAGCCCCCACTTGGATAAGGAATAATTATCATCTTAAGATTCGGGCCAACAAAAGCTCTGTGGATAAGCATGGCACACGTATTACAGGCTGTATCTCTGCAAGGCTGGGCTCGCCCCGTGACAGCTCTGTTTGTGTCCAATGCTGGCAACACAGCAATGAGTAAGATGAAATGGAGAAGAGACAGCAGCCTCTCAGGGAGTAGCCACTGCAAGGCCTATGGTTGGTCTACAATCTTGGTCACAGTCCACTGCTGTCCATTTTCTGGAGAGCAGATTTCAATCTATGAAAGCCACTCACTGGAATGAATCTTGTGCCTCTGAGGACCTGGGTTCAAAACCCTTCTCTAACTGACCTGTATGTAACTCGGTTCCCTCATCTGTAAAATGAGGGGACTTGACCAGAGAAGGCCTCTGAGTCATGAGTTTACCATCAGGGTTCAAACTTGTTAAGAGTTGATGAGTCTGGTCCAGGTGAAACCTGAAAAACACTTGGAAATGGCCAGGATGGGAAAGGCAAGTAGAATCAATTATGAATTAGAAATTTAAGAAATACAGTGATCGTAGGTTACCTGGTTACTGTGGCTCTCACAGAGTGGGGAGGAAGAATGAATGAAGCATTTAGTGCTTTGTGCTAAGTAAGCTCGGGGAATACAAGGAATGACCAAGGGTGGAAACCTGGCAGAAGCTACAAGGAAATTAAAATATACCTTATAAAAAATTTTAAGAAAGAAAAAAAGAACATCTTGTGTCCAATGGCGTTTTGGGAAGGCATAAAGACTGGACTTTGTGGTGCATACTTCTCTGCAGTGACCTCGCTGTTTAGCATGGTTCCTGGCATACAGCAAACAATTCCTGCTCTATCTATAGCATGCACCATCTGTATCTACCTACTACCTATATCTACTTACCTACAGACCTACATACCTCCCTATCTGGTTTTTTGAAAAGAGGCTGGAAAAGACATGCTCTATTTAGTCTCAAAAAGTAGGTTCTAGATCTGATTTCTCAACACCAAAACTCTGAATGTCTGACAAACAGGCATCCAGCAACAGGGACCTGGCTTTCTCTTGGCCTGGAGCCTTCCGGGCCTGCTGGGAGGAGGTTGCCTTGGGTCATCTCAGCCTCCCAGAGCACCTGCCCATTTTAGTACTGCACGTTTCTTGCTGGCAGGTGAGGAAGGTAGTGACTGTCAACCCAAAGCAGCATTTCCAGGGCTGGGGAGAGAATGAAACCCTAGGGGGAAGGCTGAATTTGGAATTAGAAAAGAGCAGTTGATTCTGATCCTGCTACCTTTCCTTCTCTGGGCCTCAGTTTCCCCTGGGCCATATAAGAGTCTCATCAAGGGGTCACAGATTCAGGACCTCAAATTTCAAAGAATCGGTTTCTGGGTTGGAAGGCACCTAGAGCCAGCTAAACAGAGATAACCCCTCTCTCCAAAGGGCCCCTTCTTGCCCAACCTTTGCTTTTAGACCCCTAGAGAGAGGGATGGGGGTGGTTCTCTGAAGCGGCAAGTTTCTGGGGGCCCATCGCCCCTAGCGCTAAATGAAAAAGCCTCCGAAACCTAGAGAGGAAGAGGAAGGGCCAGTTGTCAAGAAATGGGTTTTTGTACCCGGAAGATTGGGGGGAAGTGGGGGGTGACGGGCAACGCTGTTGGCTCTTGTAGAAGATGAAAAGGAGATGTGGGGACCCCCGAGGGATATGAGGGATTTGTGGAGGTGGGGGAGGGATCCACGAAAAACCGTGAGGAAATTCAAGGACCCTGGGAAGACACTTGACGGTTGTGAGACACTGGGGGAAGCTTCGGGAAATGTAGCGGGGTCCCAAGACAGGAGGTATAATCTTGGAGATATCGGGGGGAGGGGGCAGTAGCGGGGTAGTGCTGGAGGATCAGAGAGGGGACGGGAGGGTCCTCTAAGAGTATAGCGGGGACCCAGGATGGAGACAACGATCTTAGAGGAGGGGAGTGTATGGGGGTGGCGGGGAAAACTGGAGATTTGGGGCCCCTGAGAGGAGTCTTGAGGGTTTCTTTGGGAGGAGTTTAGTGAGGACTCCTCTCATCAGGGACCCAGGAAGAAACGATCTCGGAGAATGGGGATATTGGGGGGGGGTGTAAGGGGAGACACTGGCGATTCGGGGACCCAGACAGAGTATGTGAGGGTCCTGTGGGAAATGAAGGGGCCCTCAGATCTCGGTGGGTGTGGGGGGGCAGTCCGGGAATGCTGGGGGGAGGCTGGGGGTGGGGGCGATGCATTGCGTAGGTGGAGGTGCCTTACGTGTGCACGTGCGTGGGTACGTGTCTGCAAGTGCGTACTCGGGCCGGGGCGGGTCGGGGAGGGTGACGCGGGGGGGGGGGGGGGTGGGGGGGGGTGGCACGGGCCGGGCTGTCCCCCCACAATTTCACGCCAGACTAGCGGGCTGGGGCTCCCGGGATGAGGGGAGATATATGGGGGGACCGGACCCTCCTAGGGCTCAGCGCGGGGGGAAGGTGGTTCTGGGTGGAGGGGAGTCTTTTTGGTTTCAGCTGGGCTTATTCGGCCCCTCCCTGTCCGGCCCCGCCCCTTCTGGGGGTTGAGCAACCCCAGTGACAACCTAGGGAGATAGGGGTGGGGGGGAGGGGGAGCCCGACCAGCGCCTTTAAGGGGCGGGGCATGAAGCCACGCCCCGGAGCCTCCGCAGGCCGGGAGGGGCGGGGCTGGAGAGGGAGGAGGTCGGAGGCGGGAGGGGGAGGTGTGCGCCGCCGCGCAGGCGCAGTGAGCGCGCGACGGGCACTCGCTTTCCAAAATGGCGGCGGCGATGGATGTGGACACCCCCAGTGGCACCAACAGCGGCGCCGGCAAGAAGCGCTTTGAAGTGAAAAAGGTTGGACCTGCCCGGCGCCTCCCTCAGAGGAGCCGGCGGAGAGCGGGTCTGCTTGCAGGACCGAGCGAGGGACGGCTGGGCTGGGGGGCCCCCCGCTCCCCGGCGTTGCTGGGGTACCCGGTTCTCCACAGGAGGACGGAAGTGGGCGGGATTTTGGCGGGGATGGATGCGGCCGCGGCCCAATGGGCGTGGGCGAGGCTGCCCGGCGAGGAAGCGGAACAGGCCAATGGGCGCGGCCGTTGTTGAGAGGCCGGCGGGCTGCGGCTCCTGCGCCCCTGCCGGGAGCCTGAGCTGTCATTGGGGGAGGTGGCGGCGGCGCGGCCGGGAGGAGCGGGGGTGGGGCCGGATCTGTCCCGCCCAGGCCAGCCCCGCCCCGCCTCCCCAGCCCAGCCTGGGGTCTCGTGACGCCCCGGGGGCTGCCCCACCCGCTCCTCCGCTCCCTCCCCGGGGCCGGGGGACCGCCACCCCCCTTCCTCCCTTCCACAGCCCCTGCCTTTGCTTTGTCCCGCGGCTCCTCCCAGGCCCCTTGTTTCGGTCATGTCCGGAGTCCGTGGGCTTCCCCCTAAGAACGCGAGCCCCAGCCCCCTGAAGTTAAAATGGGGGGACGTGGAGAAAAGGGGGGCGATCCCAGTGGACCTCAGGGCATTTCCTACTAAATGAATCGCAGGGGGGGACGGGACGGGAATGAGGGGTTTGCAAACACCTTCCTCCAGTTGTGTCTTAGAAGCTTAGGGGGCCCCTTTCCAAAGTGCAATAAATGAAGACATCAGAAATGAGGGGCGTCTGGGAAGCGCCTGCTTCTGGTTCAGCTGCTGCTGCAGTGCCCCTTTCTAAGCCGCAGTCATGTTGGAGAACAGAACTGGGTTCTCCTTGACCCCCTGGGTGGGGTGGGGGGAGAAGGGAAGAGAGAGGCCCCAGGTTATCTGAGACACCGACGGGGCACCGAGGTATCTGTCTGGGCAGGAAGAAGCTGCTGGGCTAGAATTGCTCGCACCCCCCTCGTGACCCCTGGATCGGTGCTGGCCAGCATCGTTCTTTGCTTGAGACTTGGGAGATTTAGAAACTATGACCTGGTCAGTTACCAAGCCCCGCTTATCCCAGGATTTTATCCCAGGATTACCCGTGTCGTGAGCCGTGGTCATCCTCGTAATTCGTGCTCTGCTTGGCGGTTTCTCTAAGTGGCCGCCCAGCTTTGTCATTTGGGGAGAGGGCTTCCCGAGCTCCCCGATGGGACACCCACTCCTGGGGCACTCGGAGCCCCTGGGGGATGGTGGCACTTATTAGAGCTAATATTAAGCTCCCCAGTCTGCTTGCAGTGAGAGAAACAAGGCTGCCCATCACGAAGCTCTCTCTAGGCACTTGGGAAAAATTAATTGAGACATAATTCGTTATTCCTTGGCTCAGCCTGTTTCAGCCTTTTGGAAAGTTGTCAGGGGGCAGATGTGTCCAAATGGTCCCCTTTGATTTAAACAAGGGTAACTTTTGTCACATAAAGGCTCGTCCCACCTCGTGATCCCATTGGCTGAAGAAAGATAGCTGCAGTTTGGTACAGCAAGATGGATGTTTTGCTTATAAGAATTGTGTGGCACATGTGCATTGTTCTTCCCTTTTTCTCTTTGCAGTGGAATGCAGTGGCCCTCTGGGCCTGGGATATTGTGGTTGACAACTGTGCCATCTGCAGGAACCACATTATGGACCTTTGTAAGTCATTGGGGAAAGGGATCAAGAGGAGAAGGTGGGTGGCCAAGTTGGACCCCTTTTCAAGGGAAATGATTTCAAGGGAAGAGTGCTGCATCTAGGCTATGCACCTTTTACAGGGATTTTTACCGTTAACTTGGAAGCAGGGCTGACTGAAAATAAATCCGTTCACGTGGAAGGATGGAAAGGCCACACTTCCCAATGAACAGTAGAAAAAGAGAGACTATTGACTCTCTCTTTATAATCTGTGGCTCTCCTTCCCAGGCACAAAAAGGTGGAAAGAAATATCGAAATGAAAAACAAGCAGTCATGAAACGCTCCTTCAGGGCCATTGTTTGTCGGGCCCATGTTGCAGGGAAGGTCAGAAGACTAAGGGAAAACATTTTTCTGTATCTCTGTCATGTTGGAGAATCACTGGGAACTTCAGATTCCCAGTCGAATAGCTCAGAGGGAATTTTATCATCTTTATATGCCACATGGGACACAGTGGCTGCTCAACATATGCTGTTGAATGGCTATCCTTTTAGTAATAAGGACAAGGAAATCAACCAGGAACACTTTAAAAAGCCTATCTTGGGAGTTAATGTGCAAAAATGGTTTGTTTTGTAATCAGCAATTAGGCCAAGAAACCTACAAACACCCAAATTTAGTTCTTTATTTTTGAAATAGCTTCAGGGAGCTGTGATATATTTTCATGATTAAATTGTCAGCCAGGGGGAATAGTCTGCAATCATAGCTACATTTTCTAAATTAAAAAATAAAACTCCTTAGTTGCTGGTGGGAAGCAGTTGTGACTCTTACAATTTTGTAATGTATTGATTGGTGGTTGGGTAGGCTGGCTTCCTTTTAGGTAACACCTTTTTGTTTATCTGCGGGTCTGAGGCTTTTTTAAAAGGAAAACGAAAGCGGGCAGTGTTTCTCTTTCACACGTAGGCAAATCCACAGCTTCCAAGAAATTGCAAGTACATACATATATATTCTGTGTGTGCGTTGTGTGTCTATTTGAAAGACGCCCATCACAGGAGAACAGATGTATAGCTTTAAATGTGTGTGGGTGTGGTCTTTGATTACAGCCATGCCAGTATCTGTGCCTTGATGGTTTCATGGGTCCTTGCCCAGAAGTAAGAGGATCGCATTTGGGTTTGGTCTCATGTAGAGGCTGTTATTGAAAATTTTATGCACATTTTCCATTATCGCCCCAAATAACTGGCATTATGAAAGTTAGTTCCTATCAGAGAGCCAGCCCAGCAGCATGCCTTACTGTGGCACGGGGAGACTTCAGGCCCTATTTGCTCGCTTTCTTCATGGATTTTCTCTTAGACCTTGTTGAGTGAGCGTAGGCCTTTAAGGATGCTGCTTCTCCAAGGTTCTCATGAGCCCATATTTGTTGTCAGTTTTGGCTCTGTGTAGAAGTTATATAATAATGGCTTATAAAGAACTTTCATGCCAATGTCTGATCTTGTGAGGTTCTTCAGAAGCATTTGAGCTCCCTTTTCAAAACCATCCTCCTCTAGGAAGGCATCTCTGCTCACTTTCTTAACAGCTTCATCTGAAGCTTCTCCCTCCTTGGGTGAACATGCATCCCACCAAGCATAGGAGGCCAGTGTTAGTGCAGACAGGCTGGGACCCAAGATTGCTAGAATGAGGATGTTGACCTGGACATGTCTGGCATCGGTTCTTAGTATGGAATGTGCCCAGCAACACCTTTTGAGAAGGCCTGGTGCACTTAGGGCTATGTTCTTGAAACCTGCTGAGCACCATGAATGTTTTCTCAGAAGAAAGGCCTTACAGAAGGTTCGGCTCAGCCTCTTACTCTGTCGGTGGTTATTGGTCTCTTCCTGAAATCAGCGGATACTTTCTGCACTCTGAACTTGAAAGATGACTTTGTGTCGGGTAGAGCCGTCTGCCTTCACTGTACTGAGAGCCAGATAACTCAATACAGACTTTACCTGGCTTCCATTGTCCCCTTCCAATTTAAATTAAAAGGGGCACATGGGAAGCACACTTCTCTTGTCTCCTTTTTGCCCTCATCCACTTTCTGCCATGTTTCCACTTCCTTGGTGACCTCTCCTCAGCTGCCTGCTGTTGTCCTGATAGCCACCCTTTCCTGTTTTGTAAAATAAAAAGAGTCTCTCTTCTCATTTACACCTCACTGCACCTTGATTCTCATGGGGCCTTGTTGACTGACTCCGTTGAATATTCTTCCCTGCAGACTGTCCTGCTGGCTTGTATTCTAGCCAGCCATTTTCAGTCTTCTCTTCATGGCTCTCACCTGCCTTTCCAAGTCCTTACCTTGCCTCCAAAGCTTAGTTAAGAGACACCCCCCACCCAGCCCTCCCAGATTTTTCCCCGTTTTCCCCAGCTTTTCCTCAAGCACTCAGCCTGAGCCAAATGCCCAAATCCAAAAATCCCTTTATCTCTTCCCTGTGTTAGACTTCTGCAGTGGTGTCATATCACCTAATGGAATGTAAGGTCCTCTAGAGCAGGGACTGTTTGGCTTTGGGCTTTTTCTCGAACACTAGCTTATTAGCTAGCATGATGCATGCAGTTGGCAAATATTGGCTGAATTCGGTAGACTCATGAGTTGTGAAATGAAGGGCTTTTTCCTCGTTAAAGGAATTTCAGGCTTGAATCAGAAGAGGGAGAGTTGATGTGTGGGGAGACAGGCAGGGAGCCCCTGAAATCACACCGGGACAACTTGGCAGACATTAAATGTGACTGCTTGTTAAAGTGATTGGGGGAAGAGACAGAGACTAGCAGAGGGCAGGCGCTTTCGTGTTCCTCAGCAATGGACTGACCTGGCCCAGGCTGCTGGGTGCCTGGTCCTGGTAGTTTCTGTGGGCCAAGCTGTCTTTTGGCTTCTCCTGGAGCCTGCACAGGTCTACAGGACAAGGTCTTCCTCAGAATCATTTCCTTTGTTGGTCCCTGACTTGACCCAAGTCAGACACTGGATTCACTTAACCTTGACCTGTCCTTTCTTCTCTGTCCCCAAACTGGCAAATAGAGGTTTTGTGTTTTCTCACACATTTGATATTTGTTTTTAATATTTAACGTGTTAATTTTTTAATTTCATGACCCTCCTTATCTGACATGCTAGTGTCCACCCCTTGCCAGCTCTGTTATTTCAGGAAATTTCTGACCAAGAAAGGGCATCGTTATAATTAAGCTCTTCATAAGTAATGATGATTGTACTTAACCAATGTATTTCTACAAATATTTAGTGATTCTCTGTTCTGTACCGAACACTGCGCTAGATCCTAGCTGAACTAGAAAGTTCGCCACCTTTGGAGAAAAGCCGTGATGTCCCTGTCTTCATCTTGGGCTCTGAAATCGTTACCCTTCTCATGACTTCTCTCCTTTGGCTAGATTTTTACCCCCTAATTATAGTCCCTCCATCATGAGATGGACTGGTCCTTGAGAACTTGTATGGTGATGTGCTCTCCCCCAGTCAAGCAGTAGCTTTAGATCTTCATTTCAATGAGCCCTTGGGAATGAGTGCTGGACAAAGAGCGGGTTCAAGAGAGGGAAACTGAAATCCTGCTTTAGGTGGGGGCCCTCAGGGAGCTTCTGGAGGCCTCTTGTCTGAGTTCACTAGCCCAGCTGCCTGGGCTCTTGGACCCACATTTCCGTTTAGCACAGGGTTAGAACTTTTTTCTGTAGTTCTGTTTTAAAGGACAAGTTGCTGCCAAGTTTACATGTAAGATAGCTGAATTCTACAAACATTAAGTACTTTTGTGTAAAGCAGTGTTCAGAGGAGGGGGATAATACTCGGGCCCTGACCTCAAGAAATTTGTGATCTTATGGGCCCAAAGAAATGTACCCAGATCGCTCGAATACAAATTAGAACATGAGAAGGCCAAAGAAATCCATGAGATGCTACAAGAAATCTGAGGAAAAAGAGGTGGCTTCTAGCTGGGGAGTGTTAGACCACTCTAGTGATCCAGTGAGGTGATGCAGCAGCTTGCAGAAGGGATCTCTGCTTAAATACAGCTTGGAGTCAGTGAAGGGATCTCAGGTCTGAGATTCTGTGATTCAGAGAGGGCTTCATGAGCCCCATTGGGCACCAAGGGGAGAGAAGAATGTCAGCAAGGTCGGGGAGGGGACATAATCTATGCTGGTCATAGGAGAAGTCAAGGTATGTCCAGAGGGGCGTGAGCTGTCAGTGTGGTGTAACTGAAGCATAGAATGTTCAAAGGGCAGGAGGGTGATGGAAGGAAACATAAGTTAGAGCCAGATGGGAGAAGAGACTAAATGCCAGGAATTTGGGCTTGGCAAAGTAGGCGGTAGGAATCCATTGGAGATGTTGGAGCAGGAGGATTTTGAGAGTAGGGCCTATGGAAGGGTGGGTTGGAGAAGGGTCAGGACTAGAGGTAGAAGGATGCACTGCAGAGTGGAAGGGAGAGGGAAAGGAGAATGCAAGGCGGCAAACCTGGATAAAGTGATTTGCAGCCACTGTGTCACATGCGAATTTTCCTTAGTTTTGTCTCCCCTGCCCTGCCACCTCCCCTCCCCCCCGCCGTTTCCACACACACCCCCTTGCAGTAGTTGTCCCAGTGCATAGGTAGTTGCTGTCACAGACAGGTAAAAGGGTTCCTACTCCTGAGATTGTGTAATCTTGTTCCCACAGGTATAGAATGTCAAGCCAACCAGGCATCTGCCACCTCTGAAGAATGTACTGTCGCATGGGGAGTCTGCAATGTAAGAGAAACATCTTTACATACCTATAGACAGACTATGCCCCTGTCTATTCCCTCAGGTTTGCTGTTTTAATAGAAAACATTTCCACATTGAGCTCTACCCAAGGGGGACGTGGGTAGTAAGGTTTTTAAAAATCATTCACCTAGCTTTACTTATTGCTTCTGTGGGCCAGTAACTATTTGCAAGGTGCCATTATACAGCACTGCTGTACACAGCACTCCTCCTGGCCCGTTCCTTGCTCATGTTGTCCTCTTCACAAAGGCTCCCAGCTCCTCACTCTTCTGTATTGTTCACAGCAGCGGACAGTGAAAGGAATGTCAAGGCCAACACAGAGCAGATAAGGTGCCCCGACCTCTGGGCACAAGGCATAGCAAGGCTGGCTTTTTAACATGTATGCTTTAGAGAATCTTTTCAGTGGGCCACATATGTATTCCAATACCATTTAGAATGCTTAAGGAATTCTTCCCTGGAAATGACCTTCAGGCCTCTGGAACATTTGCTTCACTGGTGTTTTGGGTTTGGTTTTTGGTGGGGTTTTTTATCTTTTCAGTTAACAAGCATTTATTTTTTTTCTCCCTCTCACTTGTCGCTTCCTTACTGGGAAAAAGGAAGGATAAAGAAAACCCTTGTAACAAATGTGCATAGTCAAGCCAAACAAAATTCCCCTATTGGCCATGGCCAAAACTGTATGTCTCTGTGGGCATATTTTGTCTATCACCTTTCTGTCAGGACAGAGGTTCACTTTGCTGGTCTTGATGGTGCCAGATAAATCTTTGCAGAGCCATTTGGAGCCAAGTCTGGTGAATAAATTTGGGGGCTAGATCAGCGTAAGCCCAACAGACACAGGTGCCAAACGCACTTTGTTCTTTCACTGACACCACTTGGCCAACTCTGGAGGCCATTCCAAGGGAGGTGTCCAAGGCTGCATCGTTGCCTGGGAGTGTGCTGCTCCCTGGGGCAGAGGAGCATGCTCTGGGATGAAGTAAATTCTAGTCTGTAGTCATGGCTTCGTGGTCATGATCATGTGATGACCAGTCATCTAAGTGCCAAGACCAGTCTCCTTCCTTGTGCTCCCCGCATTCCTCAGGAGACCCTCAGAGAAGCCTGAGCCTCCTCGAGATGGTCAGAAGCTCCCCTTTGGGTTGGGGAAATCTCCTGTGACCTCCACCCCCACCACCATGAGAAGGCTGCTTGGTACCTGTGGGACTTTGGATGAGTCACAGTCTCTCTGGGCCCAAGCTTCCTTCTAGCTGACTCCTCGCCTAATCCCTTTAAGCATTTTTCCCATTTCCATTGCCCAGCTACCTTAGGATCCAGCTGAGGACCATGGGCTCTGCTCTCTGCATAGGCTCTGAGCCCCTGCTCCCCTGGAGTCTCTTCTCAGACCAGGGTTACAAGGAAATAGCTCGGTGTGGTGACTGTCTCGCCCCTAGGTTATTTAGCTGCTTTGATAGGAGGAAGGTGGAGGTCAGGAAGAGCTAAGTTATCCTGCTGCCAGGTCTGTGCCAGCCAACCTTTGCCATGCCCAGCTGGAGCAGGGTAGAGGAGGTACTGGTATAGGCCAGGGCAACTCCACAGGGGCACAGACCCTTGCTCAGGGGCTAAAGGTCAAGGAGGTTGGCTTAACTTGTCTTTATAAAGGCCCATGGCCGGTACTGACTGGTGGAGATAGAGCCCAGCACCTCTGTTGCTTTCTCCCAGTGAGCTCTTGTGACTATTCCCAAGACTGGCTCCTGCCAGGTAGAATGTTCCTCCTCCTGCGTGCCCACAGTGCAGTGGTTCCAGCCTTTATTTACTATGCCTGAATGTGGCTGTGATAATTAACAAAATTCATTCCCCCTCCCCCCAAAACAAGGCCCTCCGCTGCTGCTTCCCAAGATGCTCCTTGCTCTTGGAGGCCTGCTGCCTCCCCTAAGTTCAAGGCCGTGGTGGAAGCCATAAGATTTTCTCGTCCAGCCCCACGTCCTGATTGTAGAAGGCAGCCAGCACTCGCTGCTGCTGCTTGCAGGTAATTCTCCATAAACAGTTGTGTGGGGGTGGGGGCCCCTGAATCACTGACCTTCGGTGCTGATCCTGATCCCCTGCTGGCTCCCTCCAGGCTCCCAGGGAGTAGCCTCACTCTCTGCTCCTTCCCTTTACCTTCTGACTGCTCTCTGTCCCTTCACCCCATTTCCATAGCCGTGTCACAAAGGAAGAGGATGCTTGACTGTCCTGACCATAGTCTGCCCTTCAGAAGGCTTCCTCTCAGTGAATTTTAAATGAATCTTCGCTACTGTTGCCATTTTGAGGGCAGTGGAGGGAGTCCTGGTTTTAGCACTGGCTCTCTTGGACAGGCCTGAGGAAAATGATGTGAGGGGTGGGGTCCGTGGGCCATCCTGGGGAGTGGAGGGCTCTGCCCCCGGAGCTCAGGGTCCTGCTGGGTGAGAAGAGCGGAGGCTCAGCTCTGGCAGTGGGGCAGGGAGAGCTACGTCCTTGCCACCTCTGCTGTTGATGGGCAGGGCATGCTAGGAGCCCCCATCCTCCAGTGTCTCCCCCTGTGTCCTATGTGTTTTCTGTTTCTTGTAATGAACTATCTAAGAATGAATCTCTCTCTCCACGGAGGAGAGAGGCTTATCTTTTGTCAGACTCCTTGTCTCCCTCCCACTGCCCTGCTTTGCTTGTGAGGTGGTGATGGAGACAGCAGGGGAGACCCTCCTTAATGTGCTTCGGCTTCTTTTTCAGCACGCCTTCCACTTCCACTGCATCTCCCGCTGGCTCAAAACCAGGCAGGTGTGCCCGCTGGACAACAGAGAATGGGAGTTTCAGAAGTAGGTGTTCTGGGCCATTTGGTGTGTGATGTGTCGGGGCAGAGGTGGAGACAAGGAGAGGCACCAATTGTGCTTGTGGGGTCTTTGAAATTTTGACTTTAGTGAATTGAATCAGGTGCCTGTAGGAGGTGGCTGGAGAGGGGCTCTGCCCGGGGCCAGCAGTTGGTCTGATTCATTTAATAAGAGAATCGGCCCCTGTGGTGCATCTAGAGGCCAGAGACCTGGCCTCCAGCCCCTACACTGCAGACCCTTACTAATTACGTGACTTGGGCTGGTGACATCTTATCTGAAAATAAACTGGAGGACACTGGCACTCCCAGAACTATGAGGAAGGAGCTTTGGAAACCATTGCAGTTAACATTGCTGATGCCCTTTCTCACTAGAGCCTAAGGTACATCATGGAATTCAGTTCAATAAATCTGTGTGCCTAGAGAGCAGATACAAAAGAAATTGAAGACAAGTTTCTACCCTGAAATGCAACCATAGAGCGGCCGCGAGGTCCAGCTGTCTTTGGCTCATGAGAAGGTGCCCCTGGATCCAAACAGCTCCCAGTTTCTGGACGGGTGGACACAGGCAGACCCCTCCAGAGGCCCTTGGCCATGGAGACTGCCTTTCAGTGAGCATGAGCTGGCGGGTCCTCACCCTTAGGCATGAATCCCAGAGGCCACTCTTACTGTCTGGCATCGATCTGCCTTAGCCAAACTAAAGGGGCTTTAGGTTATCCAGTCTGCCTTGCAAAGTGGGGAGGCAGCATAGTAGGGTTTTTTTTTGGGGGGGGGGGGGGCTTTGGAACTAAAGGACCTGGGTTCAAATCCAGGCTCTGCTATTTCATACCCGTATGGTCTTAGACTATAGGTGGGGAACCTCTAGGTCCTTGAGTGTGGCCCTTTGACTGAATCCAGACTTCACAGACCAGATCCCCTTAATAAAAGGATTTGTTCTGTAAAACTTGGACTCAGTCGAAAGGCCACATCCAGGGACCTAGAAGGCCAGATGTGGCCTAGAGGCTGCACATCTCCTACCCCTGTCTTAGACAAATCACTTAACTTCCTTGGGTTTCAGTTAAATTAGATGTTCTTGAAAGTCCATTTCTGCTCCAAAACTTAGGGTTCTAGCCCTCTAAGTACATTTGTCAAAACCAGATTGAAAGCACTCTTCCTAACTCTGAGTGCTGTATTATCTGAACATTGATTTCATAGTTTTGGGTATTCTTACTAAAATCAGACCAGAATCTTCCATAACATGGAATTAGGTGTCACATGGACCTTGTTTTGGTGCCTGTCCAAGAAGCTGGTTACAGTGAGTACTGGAAGGACCTAGTTCATGACATCGTCCTAGAGCATGAACCCCAAAGGCTGATTTTACCAAGATACCTGCACATTAATCCTTAGGTCTCTGTGTATAAACCGGCTTCCTTATTGGAACATAACCAATAAAGGAGGGCTGGGGCCAGGACTGAAGATAAGGATGCCAGAGGGACGAGCACTTGGGTTGGCACAGGCCTTGCTTGGCCATGCATTGTGGGCTTGAGGAGGCCCCAGGCCAAGAGGAGCATGTGCAGGGTCCCAGTCCATTCCCCTGAGTGGAGCTAGCCAAAACCCAATGCTTAACCCATGGTTTAGAGAGGCTCCAGGGTATGTTTGAAGGCTGGAGGACAGAAAGTGGGCTTGCCTTACACTTCCTAATATCAACCTTTCTCCCAGATTTCCCCAAGATAAAATAAGGGCAGCTGCAGAATCAGGAGTGTGGAGATTAGTGTTTCGGTCCCAGCCCTTCCACCCACTTCCTTTGTGACCTGAGTCTAAGGAGATTCCCGATTTCATCTGTAAAAGGAAGGAATTGAAGACCTTGCAGATGCCTCCCAGAGCTCTCTAACTGCAGCCCTGTCCTGAGCTCCTATGGGGCACTCCTGGGCAGCCCACACTTCACATGGGTCCATCCTTCCAGTCAGGCAGGTTTTTGAAACCTCCCAGCTGCCCTTGGTTCTTCCCTCCGCCTCGTGCCCTGTAGTTAATCAGTTGCCAAGGCTTGCTGATCCTCCCTCCCTGCCATCTCTCACGTTCCTCACCTTCACTCTCATGGCAGCGCCCCAGAGTAGGCCCTGTCTTCTGGACTTCTGCTAAACTACTCCCTTAGTAGTCTCTCTCCTGTCCATTCTCTGCTCACTGCCTAATTGACTCTCCTGAAGCATGATGGACCCTGTGGCTCTAGGACAGAATACGCATTTAAGCCAACTGATTGATGTTTCTTGCTTTATCTCATAGGACTACCTTCACACCCTGTTCTACATTCTAGCCAAAGTGGCCTGCTGACTCCCAGGCACCACATTTCCCCTCTTCTCCTGCCTTCCTTGCCTCAGGTTGGAAGCCAGAGCTCCATTCTAGGCTCAGCTGAAGGCCCCCACTGCTATCCCCCAGGGCTTTCTATGTCTTCTCTATCGACTTGATCTATGTTGTTTCTAGGCAATAGAATTTAAGTGTCTTGAAGGCGGTGTCCCTAAGGCTCAACATATGTGCATGGGTGCTTAAGAAATGATTGTTTAATTGGATTGAATGACCTGTGACTGTCTGCTCTCAGTTGGGGCAAGGAAGGCTGCTTCTAAAGGGGGGGATTCTGAGAGCAAAGCTGAGCCAGAGCTGGAAAAGCCGGCCCTTCCTCAAGTTCAGGAAGCTCCCTGGTGTCCCCTGTAGAAATTACCAACCTCTGACAGGTGACTGGGGAGGAGGAAGGAAGTACAGGGAAGTGCTAGAAAAGGGCCAGGAAGGGAGGGATCACAGAGAAGTGCCGGAGTCTTAACCCATTGGTGGTCCATGTCTGCATGTGAGCTACCACCAGATTTTAGCCTGTTAAGGTGTTGCTGCTGTCGTATTCAGAAGGAGGTGGCTGTGGAGATAATGTTCTTCCTTTTACTTTCTAGGTATGGGCATTAGAAAAAGCACCTTCTTCCTCAAGATGATCACTTCTATTCGCTACTTGCTGACTTGCTGTCCTGTTGCCTAATTGTACATGAGTTAAAGCCAGTCCTCGGTCTTGTGTGCAGCGTCTTTTGAGTTTGGTCTTAATGCCACCGTATTGTATTCTGTGTGAAATAAAGCCCTGTTGAATCCGAGGAACCTCTGGTCTCTCACTTGTGTTACTAGAATGACTTCGACGCAAGAATCTTCTCTTCCCAGACTAGAAAACCATCATTCTGAATTAACATCTTGGAAGAGTGTTAAGGGTGTTGGATTGGTACGAACATCGAATGATGTAGTCTGTGCCTGGTTTGAGCATTACTGGACAGAGGCTGAGTAGGCTTGCAGATGAAGGCCCCAGTGACCAGCTGGTTCCTTCCTTGCTTTTCTTGGCACCTCTCGATCATGTTCCTCTTCCTCACTGTCAGGTCAATCCTCCTGTTACTTTGGCAGGTTCATCATCCACACCACAGCCCCTGTGATTGGGCATACTCCCATGCTCGATTGTCCTCCCCTCTCTCAGTCTTCCCCTCTCTTTACATTCTCTTGGTGATTTCATAAGTTCCTGTGATTTCATCTAACATGTCTGGATAGATGACACTCCCATCTCCATCTCCTGGACATTTACACCAGGATGTCTTTAGGCCTCTCAAGTTCAAACACATCCAAAGCCCAACCCATTCTCTTTCCCCTAAACCCACCCCTCCTCCTAAGTTCCTTATTTCTGTCCAGAGCACAGCCACTATTATTCTAGCCCCCCAGGTTTGCAGTCTGGGGGAGTCCTCAGCTCTTCATTCTGTCTAGCCTCCCCACATCTAAACCTTTGCCAAGGCCTGTTCGTTGTACTGCTTCAGCGTCACATAGGGCTCAGTGGTCTGAGTGGCCTGCCCAAACTGGGCTTCAAGGAGAAGCCATTGCAGACTCTGCCTTTTTGGCCTTTCTCCCTTTTTGGAGTTTGGGCTAGAATCACAGAGAAGCAGCAGATTAGCGTCCTGGGGTGGGGTTGCCTCCCCACCTGTTGAGCCACTTCAGTCATGTCTGACTCTGTGACCCCATTTGGGATTTTCTTGGCAGAGATCCTGGAATGGTTTGCCAGTTCCTTCTCCAGGTCATGTTACAGATGAGGAAACTGAGGCAAACAGTTACATGAGTCACCCAGAGTCACACAGCTAGTAAGTGTTGGAGGCCAGGTTCCAGACTCCAGGTGTTCCTGACACCAGGCCCAGCACTCTATAATGTGACACCCAGGTACCCCAAAAGCAGAGGGGAGGGGGGTGTAGGGGAAAACATAGGAAGTTCTGTTCTGAACATGTTGAATTTAAGATGTCTACTAGACATCCAGTTCAAGATGTCTGAAAGGCAGCTGGAGATGTGAGACTGGAGGTCGGCAGAGAGTCTGGGACAGGATGTGAGAAATGTCAGCCGTAGGAGCACGGGACATGTGGTCCTCATGGGGTTAGTGCCTGAGTTCCCAGCCTCACAATTTCTAGGGATCAAGATCCCAGAATCCAGGCTTCCAGGGGGAGTTGGGGCCCTCTTGGGCTGAGAGAGAAATGGAGGTCGTGGGCAAAGCCAGTCTCTTGGAGAGAGATGATCACCCATATGGTCCCCACAGCTAGAAGAGCAGCCAGGGACTCTGATCCAGTGTTGTGTTTGGGGGAGAGAAGACCTGAACTTTGTCCTGTTACTTCCATGAGTTACCCAGACGGTGCAGGTCTGTTGGGGGGAGGGGTGCCTGTCATGCAACATCAAGTGTCTGTCCCTGGTCAGAGTCTAAGCTCCCTCTGGCTAGTGCCAGAGGACTGAAGAAATCACATTCACTGGAATTCCTTTTCCTTCTGGGTGGAAGCTGAGTCCTTGGACCGAAAGGTGGGCTATCTGTTCGGATCTTTGCTCACCACCGGAAGTTAGTTTGCCTTCCTAGGGGAGTCCTTTGGGGTAAGGTGGGTGGCAGGCCAGCCAAAGAAAGAGCGATTAGGGGTATGGCTCCCACCTTCTACTCTTACCCAGGTCTGCTGGTTTGTGTGGCAACAAATGAGACCCTCCAGAAGAAATCTGGAGGGGCAGCTAGGTGGCGCAGTGAGTAGAGCCCCGGCCCTGGAGTCAGGAGGACCTGAGTTCAAATACGGCCTCAGACACTTGACACACTTACTAGCTGTGTGACCTTGGGCAAGTCACTTAACCCCAATTGCCCTGCCTTTCCCCCTCCAAAACCAAAACAAAACAAAACAGAAGAAACCTGGAATATGGCAGGAGGGGCAGAAAACTGAGGACCTTTGGCACCCAGAGGTGGCCGCCATCTCTGCCCCTGGCTGAGGACCCTGCTTAAAACAAACCAAACACCCTCTTCCTCCAGGAGAAGGAAACTCCTTTCACCTCCCAGCTTCGAAAGTCACCTGACCTTGTAATGCTCTAGGTAACTCTCTTAAGACTACACAATCAACCAGCATTTATTAAGCCCCGGCTGTATGCTACTCACTATGGATAAAAGACAGCAACAGCATTTATTTAGTATATTACAAACAGAGTCTCATTTCTTCCCACAGCAACCCTGGGAGGGAGGTGCTGCTACTGTCTGTTGTATAGGTGAGGAGACTGAGGTGACAAACGTGACTGTGCTAGCCGGAGACCAAGAACAAGATATCCTCTCCTCTCAGAGAGAGCTTGTGTTCTATTGGAGGGGAAAATACATGCATGAATATGTGCAGAATAGACACAAAATAGAAAATAATGACAACTGGCATTCCTTTAAGGTTGCCAAAGCACTATATATATATATATATATACACCTCATTTGGTCCTCACAACAGCCCTAGGGTGTAGGAGTTATCATATTCCCATTTTACAGTTGAGGAAACTGAGGCAGACAAGTGACTTGCCCAGGGTGACACAGCTAGTAAGTACTTGAGGTAATCCAAACTGAGGCTCAGAGCTCTATCTGCTGCATTAGTGGCTTCAGGGACCAGAGGGGGATTACGAAGTTGTTCACCTTACATCACTGGAGGGAGTTTCTACACCTGGGAGTTCCCACATCCAGATGTAATGAAAGGTCTCCGTCAAAAAGAAAACAAAATCCTGACCCTTCAAGTTTGTAGAGCTCTTTGCAAACGTTCTCTGGAGCCCCACAACAAGCCTGTCTCAGAGAGGTGGAGTGAGTGGCCATTGTCCTACAGATAGTAAGTGTTAGGATTTGGGATATGAACCCAGATCTTCCTGGCTCCAATTCTTTTTTTTTTTTGGAGGACAGAAGTCAGGGCAATTGGAGTTAAGTGACTTGCCCAAGGTCACACAGCTTGTAAGTGTGTCAAGTGTCTCAGACTGGATTTGAACTCAGGTCCTCCTGACTCCAGGGCCGGTATTCTACTCACTGTGCCACCTAACTGCCCCTGCCAATTCTTTTCACTAGGAAATCGGCTGCTTTTTGGGGGAAAGTGCTTCCCAAATGCCATCGGATCTCTGAAGCTAGAAAGGCATCTAGTGCATCCCAGGACCCAAGGGAACCTCCTACGTCACCTGAAAAGTAACCAATGAGACTCTCCAAGGAGGCCTCTTCTGAGGGGCTGCCCCATCCCTTGAAGCAGACTGTGTCACCCTCAGGGTTCAGAATAATTACTTATCTTACCTCAATTGGAGCCATACAACATGTCCTCAGGCCTTGATGGCCAGGGAGTTGTCTCCAGAGCCAGCCAATATTCAACTCTTTGAGACCTAGGCCCCCTAGTCTATCAACCACAGGGCCCGGCCAAACACTCCTGTCCTACTAAAATCCTCCCCATTTCCTTTAGCTGATCCTCCTGTGTTATGGTCTCCGGCCACTGCCCCATACTGGTCTCTGGGCCAGCTTGTCGATGCCTTTGCCAAAAACTGACCAGATGAGCCCTGACCAAAGGAAGAAGACAGGAGGACCATCCCTCGTCACCTTTTCTTGGGGTTGTTGTTATGATGATGACGATGATTTCATTTATCTGACCTTCCTGAAATTGAGGAAGTCTAGAGAATATGGAATGCCTTACTTGGGAGATTTACCCATCCCTAAGTGGCCTTCCAGCTCAAACATCCTCTATTCCAACATTCCAAGTTCTAGGTTCCTCCTGGGTCTGACATTGTCTCCCAACTCTGTCATTTCACATTCTAATCTGCCTCCTAGTGCTGACATTCTGTTATCTGATATTCCCATGTTCGGAAGCCCCTTGCAGCTTTGATATTCCTTGTTCTAAGCTCCCTCCCAGCTGTGACATTCCCTCTTTAAGGCCCCTCCCAGCTCTGACATTGCATATTCTAAGCTCCTTCCTAGAGCTCTGACATTCGCTGTTCTAAAGCCCCTCCGAGCTCAGACATCCCCTATTCTAAGACCTCTCCCAGCTCTGACATCCCCTGTTCTAAGGGCTCTCCCAGCCCTGACATCCCCTGTTCTAAGGCCCCTCCCAGCCCTGACATCCCCTGTTCTAAGGCCCCTCCCAGCCCTGACATCCCCTGCTCTAAGGCCCCTCCCAGCTCTGACATTCCCTCTTCTAAGGCCTCTCCCAGCCCTGCCATCCCCTGTTCTAAGGGCCCTCCCATCTTGGACACTGGATGATTCTCTTGCACTTAATAGCTTTCCCTTTGCCTATAGGTTCTGAGCCTCAGTTCCCTCATCAGTAAAGTGGGGGCTAAGCATTCCTGTCCCCCCACCCCTCCCTGTGGTGTTGCCTAGATATCTCCAAAGTGCCCTCTCTGCCCCTGTGGCATCATCCTAGACCTCGGCCAAGATGGCAGCCCAGCCTGGAGGGGAGGGCCAGGGGGGTGGTGCTTGCTCCCTGCAGCTCTAGCTGACCGCCCCCACGTCTTCTCTCTCACTCACTGTTTACACTGCCTGGGTGACTCACGGCCTCCCTCACAAACAAGGTTGTTTTTGATTGCAGTGGGAGGCCCTGGGGAATCTTGGCCGGCCGGTGTCCCCTTAGAGCCCCTAGCACCAGGCAGCGGTGAGCCTCCACTGGAAGACTGTGCGGGGAGGCCTTCCATCCGTCTTCCCAGTCAAGGTCTCTGGAGACTGAGTCTCTGGCAGCCGGGTGGTTTGTTATTTTGTTGCTATGGCAACTGAGGGATGCTGATACAGGTGGGCGAGAAGAAAGCCCATAGAGCATCCTATTCATTCAGCACTGGAGTCATCCATTCACGAGTTCAGCCGTTCCACAAGTATTTCATTCAGGGCCTTGGCCTGGGGGGGAGGGGACCAGAGAGGACCCAAAGGCATCATGGCTTAGGAAAAGACCTAGGATCAAAGAAAACTGGGCTCTAGTCCAGACTTTGCCACTTACCAGGGATGTGACCTCGGACAAGCCCCATGGGTTCTCTGGGCCTCTGATGTCACCTATAAAATGGGAACTCACACTATCTGCCTTGCAGAGCTGTGGTAGGGACTGGCTGGAATAACATGGGTAAGATGCTTCACGAACCTAACCGTGCTAAAGAAATGTCAGCTCTGTTTGTTACTATAGTGTTTCTCTGTACCTGGCTGGCCTAGTGGGAGGCAGATGCCTCAGGCTGTCCTCCCCACCAATTTTCCTGCTAGTCCAGGGACTAGAGGTTCTTTCCTGAAAATAAAGGAATTAGGGGGAAGGTGTCAGAGTGTTCCTAAGTGCTTTGTTATTAGGCCCTCCAGATCCTTGTACTTTGCCATCTAACGGACCAATAAACCCTAAGAGTGCCTGGGCTTTGTCATCTACCCTACAACCTTGCCCTAGGGACCACCAGGCCCTTCCATTCAGCTTGCAGCCAAACCCTCCTATATGTATTGTCTCTCCCCACTTCCTGGGAGCAAGGACATTTTCCATATGTATCCTCTGTGCTTGGCACAAAGTAGGTACTTAATAAATGCTTTTTTGTTCATTCATTATTATTATAACCCATGGTCCATGCCCCTGAAAGCACGGGGCTCACACAGGCCAGCTTTCATCCTGCTGACTGAACCTCAAAAAGTTAGATTCTCTCCAGCTCATTGCCCCAACCCTGGAGTTTTATTCTGGGGAAGTCTTCAAAATACAGTTGAGGTAAGTCTTGTGTTCAGGCTTCTCCAAACATAGATGATGGTATAAGGGAGACTGACTAGACTCACCTTGCCATGTATGAGCCCAGAGTTGGGGCAGGGGGTGTGACTTGAAGCTAGAAGAGGCTTCATATTACAAAATAATGTTAGACTTGTACTTCACTTCGATGTCTTTGGCCTGATCAGAATGAAAAATCCTTTCCAATCTTTCACGCTCAATTCCAAACAATGTCGTTTTATATCATTCTTATATTTATATTATTTATATCAACCTTTTCATATCATTCTTAATAAAGTCCTAAACAGTTTCTAAAGCAGACATCTATGAATTTGTTTTTTAAAAATATTTGGGCAACTATATTTCGGTAGAATTGGCTTTCTCTGTAATCTGACATATTTAAAAATAGTATTTGGAGAAGGGCTCCATAGGTTTGGTTTCCCCCAACCCGTGGCTGGTGAGGACGTGGTCAGCCTAGAGAAGCCTCCTTCCTGAAGAATCACTAAGAGAAGGAAACTGATTAATTCAACTAACAGACGATCTCCATCTGCCCACTTTTGACCATGTGGAAAGAAGGCTTCTTACCGTAGCAAAAGATGGACTCACCAGCCTTTGGAAAAAGATTCTCCAGAGTGGGCCAAAAATGAAATGAAGAGTAGCTTGTTTGGTGAATCAAAAATGGTGTCTAGATTTTGTCCTGTTTGAGCTTGATTTTTAAATTTCTCTTTGTTCTTGAAACCTATAAATTATAACTCAGAAATGGCTGGGACACAGATATTTCCAAAGGCAGAGTGCATTCCTGTCTCTTCTGATTTTCTCTTTCTCTAAGCAAAGCTAAAAAGAATTAGATACATTTAATTAAAAAATTTATCCTTGGCAGGCTTGGACCTAAACCATAGCATAGAATTTTCTTCCACATATTTACACAAGGAATGTCATGTGGATGACAAATGCCTATTGTCTAGGCAGTGATGTGAATTAGAGGGACAACTCATAGAACTGGTGCTCAGTACAAATGTCTCAGACTGAGACCGCAAATGTCAGTCAGTCAATAAACAAATATTAAGCACCTGCTGTACACCAGGTCCTGTGCTGGGGATACAAAAAGGCTAAAAAGAGTCCCAAGTCTCCAGGATCTCATAGTCAGATAGACCATGAGCTGGGCCCAAACAGAGTAGTCCAGTGCCCCTTTGGGAAATTGCTCAGGAGTTAGATAGGTAGGTAGATAGAGATGTGTATATCTTTATATATACATATGTACACATGCATGTATGTGTATATAATCTACATGTGATATGTGTTATATGCATACGTGTGTATATAAATGTGTGTGTGTATATGTGTGTGTGTACATATATATATATGTATATATATATACATATATATATATATATAGTTAAAATGCAACCTATGTAGCCTACACTGGACACACATATACCCACACACGAGGCAAGGAAGTTTTTTTTCTCTCCCCCCCCAACTCAACTAATATACTCTCACAGGGTGAAATCACAGATTATGATGAGGTCATAAGAAGTTAACCCTTGGTTTTCCCTTTCTGAAATAGGAGCACTTTCCTCCGATGGACTCAAAGAGAGCCTGGCATGGACTAATACAAATTAGCCACACCCTTTGGGGCTTGAAGTAGCTAAGCCCTGAAGACAATTGGACAGCTCAACATGGGGAGAGTTTATTCATTTGGGGAGGCGAGATGAAGCTAGCTCTTCCTGTCTTGTGTGGGAAGGACTGGAAGAGATTTTCTCTCCTCCTCAACCTTCCAGTTGCCCATGGTGTCAAACACCAGAGTTACTTATCACCACATCTGGTAGCTGGGGAGTCAGGTCAAGAGAGTCTGGGCCCAGTTTAAGTGAGCGTAGGCACACTCCAGATAGACACGGTCACAGAGAATCACAACTCCAGAAAGAGCTTCATGGCATGGGATTTCTGGCAGCAAAGAAGAGAGCCAGCTATGGACTCAAGATCCAGCTCATATTGGAGAACCCGTCATTAATTTTCAGTGAGTATTTACGCGCTGAAATTGGTAAATGCTGCAAATCAGGGCTTGATTTATTGTTTCGTTGATTGTCTAGACTTAAGAGGACAATGGACGCATTTCCTGCATACTTTTTTATGGAGAGCCAGTTATTAAATATTTACCAGCACATTCTTTCTTTGGCATTTGAGAGTTGGGCTTCAAAGTGAAAGGCATAGGTACCCTTAGGTGCCAGAGTTATCAACTGCTTTGGCATACCCTGCAAAATGAAATGGCTTGCCTATGGTCACACAGGTTACAGGTAGTAAATGCCTGAGGCAGGATTTGAACTGAGATCCTCTGACCCCAGAGTCAGGCTCCTCCTTGTCAAGCCAGTACCAGGATCTGTAGGGCATATTGACTGTGTAGCTATGTAGCGGCTGTGTCCACTGATGAACTGGCAATTTGAGAAACTGGCCTGGGAGTTGATAGTCTTAAAGAGCTGCCTGGCTGGCATCCTGAGAGTTTAAATGACTCTCCTAGGTCAAACAGCCGTTATGTTTCTCAGATGGCATTTGAACACAGGTCCTCACGATTCCACAGCCAGCTCTCCAGGCTGCCTCTAAAAGCTGGGCACTCTAACCATGACACTCACTGAAAAAGCAGGAAGCATTTGGTGACCCTGAGGCACTGAGCTGGGCGCACCTCTCCCCCTGGCTCAGAACCCTTCTGGACCACTTTACTGCTCACATGGCTTAGCAGTCACGGGAGTCACCAATTCTGCTCCTTTGGGTGAAGTGGAAGGCAGCTTGACCTCGGTATCTCCCCTGCCACTGCCTCCCGAGAGCCCAAAGGCCTCACCATCTACACAGTCCACCTGCCCGCCACACCCTTGGCACTGTCTGAGGAAACCCCAGGCATTGCGGGCGGCCCGATGCTGCGCTTGTTTTTGTGTGTTAACATCAGTAAGATGGAAACTTCCTTAAGAGAAGGTGCTGTTTGCATTTTCTATGTGTATCCGCAACGCTTGGCACCAAGCAGGCACTGGTCAATTATTTCTCATTCATTAAATAGCATAGTGTTTTTTGTTAGCAGGATTGTAGAATCATAGACCGAGCTGGAGAGACCACAGAGGCAATGCATAAATATCTATTAAGTGCCTACTATGTGCCAGGCACTGTGCTAAGCACCAGGAGTACAAAGGAAGCAAAAAGACAGTCCCTGCCATCAAGGAGTTTACAATCTAACGGAGGAGACCACGAGCAAACAAAAGAATACAAGCTAGCTATGCGCAGGACAAGTAGGAAATAATTGGGGGGGGGGGGCGGGCAGCGAGGTGGTACAGTTGATGGAGCCCGGGGCCGGAGTCACTAGCCTTCGTCTTCCTCAGCTGTAAAGTAAGCAAACAGCAGTGCAGGGGAGAAGGGCGCCAGATCTTAAAGGAACCCGCGGTGGTCTCTCTTCCCTTTGGGGAAGTCCTCAGTTTCTTCACCTGAAAAGTGAGGATGTTAGAGTTGCCGGATCCAAAGGCCCCTCCCGCTCTAAATCTCTAATCTAGGGTGCTAAGGTGTTGGCCTCCCCTCCCCCCTTCCTCCTGCTGTTCCCCTCCTCCATCAACATCTTAAACATCCATGGAGAGAGTCTTTCCTCCTTTCTTTTATCGCTATTTCAATAAACTTAACCAGTGCCTCCTGAACAAAAGAGAATCGTGGCTGATGAAGAATTTGCTATTTCTGCTCCCTCTTCCTCTCCATTATCATCCTGTCCCCACTTCCCTCTCCACTCTCATCTGCGACTCCCCTCCCCCTTCACCTGGCCAGGAGGAGGGAGGCACGAGCCAGAAAGATCTCTGCTCCCTCTCCCCTCCCCCTCCTCAGCTAGCGCTCTCTCTCTCTCTCTCTCTCTCTCCTCTCTCTCTCTCTCTCCTCTCTCTTTTTCTCCCTCCTCTCTCTCTCTCTCTCTCTCTCTCTCTCTCTCTCTCTCTCTCTCTCTCTCTCTCTCTCTCTCTCTCTCTCTCTCTCTCTCTCTCTCTC